>NW_005357451.1:262829-272780 GCF_000412655.1 Myotis brandtii | reverse complement strand
GAGATGCATATATGCATACAAGTTCTTTGGTTGATCTCTTCTCACCCACCCACCCTCCCCCACCTTCCCTCTTTTCCATGTTTCTATTCTCTGGATCTATTTGTTCATCAGTTTATTTTTTCATTAGATTCCACATATGAGTGAGATAATGTGATACGTATCTTTCTCTGAATGGCTTATTTCATTTAGCATAATACTCTCCAGGTCCATCCATGCTGTGCAAATGTTGAGTTCTTTTTTTACAGCTGCATAGTATTCCATTGTGTAAATGCACCACAGCTTTTTTATCCACTCATATGCTGATAGGCACTTGTTCTTTTCTCAAATTTTAGGTATTGTAAATTGTGCTGCTATGAACAGAGGGGTGCATATATTCTTTGTGATTGGTGTTTCAGGTTTTGTTAGGATATATTCTTAGAAGTGGGACCACTGGGTGAAATGGGAGTTCCATTTTTAAGCTCTTGAGAGAAAACTCCATATTGTTTTTTCCATAGTGGCTGCACCAGTCTGCATTGCCACCAGCAGTGTACGAGGGTTCCCTTTTCTCCACATCCAGGCCAGCACTTGTTGTTTGTTGATTTGTTGATGGTAGCCATTCTGACAGGTGTGAGGTGATACTTCATTGTCATTTTGACTTGCATCTCTTGGATGATTAGTGACTAAGCATTTTTTTCAAAATCTCAGAAACGTGGGACTACTGAGATCAAAACATAATAAAGGGCACATGTGACAAACCTATACTCAACATCATATTCAATGGACAAAAATGAAAAGTGTTTCCCTTAAGACCAGGAACATAACAGGGATGTCTGCTTTCAACACTCTTATTCACCATAGTACTGAAAATCTTAGCCCCAGTGATCAGACAAGAAGAAGAAATAAAAGGTTTCCAAATAGGAAAGGAAGAAATGAAACTGTCATTATTTGCAGATGTCATGATATAGTACATAGAAAACCCTGAGGACTCCACCAAAAAAACTACTAGATTTAATAAATGATTTTGGCAAAGTAGCAGGATACAAAATTATCACCCATAAATCAATGTCATTTTTTAAAAATTTATCTTTATTGTTGAAAGTATTACAGATGTTTCCTTTTTTCCTCCCATTGTCCCCCTCCACTCTGCTCCTGGGGGAGCTAGAGTTGAAGACTCTTGCAGAGACTGAGTAGAGGCAACTATCCCTTCATTGAGTGCCTGACTATGCAGCCCCCAAGTAAGGGACCCACTAGCTCCATCCTCCTGATCCCAATAACCCCTTTCTACTGAGTTCACAACGTGTGGAAGGGTCTGTGGGTTGTGGCCATCCTGAGACCACTCTACAGCCTTTCTTTTGAAGACTTTTTAGGAAGATCAACCAATCTTAGAGGGAGAGTAGTCAACAAGGGGAGGTGGCCCTCAGGGAGCCTCAGACCTTTTATAGATCTTCCCCAGCTCTAAGTTGGAGGAAGCTAACCCTTTTACACTGATTGGCCCTCCCATGCATATCAAGGCCCAGTAGACACAGACACAAACAGTGAATAGTGTGGTAGCTTCAGACAGGTAGCCCAAGGCTGGTTACACATGTCTAATATCGACCTATACCTGAACACTGTCCAAGTGGACCTAGAACCAACACAACCAGTGGTGGGCTTCAGACCATACCAGAGCTTGACCCAACTAGCCACACAAGCAGCACACGCAAAGGGGGATTCCAGCAGGCACCAGGCTTTCTGAGAACAACTCTGCCTAGGGGAGCAGTCACTGCACAATGTCTTATACACGGTATTCAAGGTTTATCCTTATAGTCAACCAGCCTGAACAGTTAAGTTCACCCAACCAAGGGCCAATAGCATTCAACACTCAATTATAACAGGAGGGTGCAGATAACCCACACAAAACATTCCTGGAAGCCGGAGCTCAGGTGATCTGGAAGATTGTTCTACTGAGCCCAACAAGACACCTACATCATAAAGCTATGATAACAAGTTTGGGAGTCATAGCAGATCTACCTAATACACAGAGATAAAATGGGGAGACAAAGAAATATGCCTCAAATGAAAGAATAAGATAAATCCCCAGAAAAATAATTAAATAAAATGGAAGCAACCCAGATACCAGATGCAGAGTTTAAAACAATTGTTATGAGGATGCTCAAAGACCTAAGGAAGAATGGATGACCTCAGTGAGAACTTAAAGATGTAGCAAGCATTAAAAAAGACATAGAAACCATAAAAAAGAACCAGTTAGAAATGAAGAATACAATATCTGAAATTTATATACTTTCTTCATTTTCTTAGAGGAAGTCAGGCAGAGAAAGAAAAATACCAAATGGTTTACTTATATTTGGAATCTAAAAAAACAAAACAAACAAAACAAAAACAGACTCATAGAAGCAGAGACCAAAGAAATGGTTATCAGAAAGGAGGGGGTGAAAGGGGAAAGGGAATATACTCATTAATATTGTGATAAGTTTACAATGACAGGAGACTACTAGAATTAATGGGGCAATCACATTGTAAGGTATTAAAGTGTTGAATCACTACATTATACACATAAAACTAAGATAACCAATATAATGATATCAACTGTACTTAAATACAAAAATAAAAAGTAAATTATAGAAGCTCTTAATATATGAAGGATATAATTTAATTCTTTGTTATATATGTTGAAAATAGTTTTCCCAGTTTTTCATTTGTCTATTAACTTTGGGTATGGTATACCGTAATAAATAGAAGTGTATTTACTTTGATGTAGGAAAATACATTAAAGTTTTTCTTTGATAGCTGCTAGGTTGTTTGCTTAAGAAGGCCTTTCCTATTTCAAGATTACACACATATCCATGTTTTTGCTTCTAATATTTTTATAGTATACTAGAGCCCCAGTGCACAAAATTCGTGCATTCAGGGGGGTCCCTCAGCCTGACCTGTGCCCTCTGGCTAGCCGTGAGCCCAGCTTCTGGCTGAGCGGCACTTCCCCTGTGGGAGCACACTGACCACCAGGGGAAAGTTCCTGTGTTGAGCATCTACCCCTGGTCAGTGCACATCATAGTGACTGGTCGTTCTGCTATTCGATTGATTTGCATATTAATTAGCCTTTTATTAAAAAGGATTTTATGATTAGATCTTTATTCCACCTGGCACTTATTTTTACATGATATTTGGTAAAGGATTAAGTGTTTTTCCAAAACTCCAATTATTCCAACACATTTCTTGAACATTCCATTACTTCTTTACACACTGATCTGAAATGCCAGCTTTACCATACCCTCCTTTTGCCCTATAATGTATATAAAGACGTATTCAATATATTTGGTTTTGAACATTCTCTTTTGTTCTCTTGGTCTATTTCATTGTCTATGCTGTGTAGTTAAAAATACATGGTAGATGGACAACAAATACTGGTTGAATGAATGTCGTATTCATGCCAAATCCAGAAATTTTGTACTAACTCTATAAAATGTAAAATTTGGGGAACATCCACCATTTTCTAATATTGAGTAATTTAATACAGAAACAACATATATCTCTAAATGTCTTCAAGTTTAAAAAGAGGCTTCAAAACATTAGATAAGTTTATTCCTGTTTTATAACTTTCAAAGACACATTACTTATTACTCGTTACATAAGTTAAAAGTTATAATATTGTGAAGAAAAATATAAAAAGCAAAGAGTAATACAATCTTGAAGTGTATATCCCAAATGGTGAATAAGTGGAGTGTTACTTTTATTTCTCAAAGGACCTTCTGGATATTGTTTTGTAACTTTTTCAACATCATAGACCCTTTGGAGAATCTTGAAAGGAATGAGACCTTTACTTCTATACATACAGTAGAAGAGCTCTTCCCTGACTTTTTTGGTTAATCCTCACCCTGGGATAGTTTCCTGTGAAAGGTAAGGAGGGAGGGAGGGAAGGAGAGAGACAGAGAAAGAGAGAGAGAGAAACATCGATGTGAGAGAGACACATCAATTGGTTGCCTCCCTCACGTGCCTCAACTAGGGCTGGGGATCTAACTTGCAATCCAGGTATGTGCCCTTGACTGGGAATTGAATTTGCGATCCATCAGTGTGCATAGCCAACACTCTAATCACTGAGCAACACTAGCCAGGGTTCACTTGACTTCCTTTTAAGAGACTTGCTTTGTTAAAGATGTTTTAAAAAGTTATAATAAATGATGTTCATGTAATGCTGAATATTCATCGCTAGTGGATACTCTCCACTATGCTCAAATACTGTCTTTTATGGGTGATTTGTATGCTTACCAAGAATAAGTTGTATTTGTTTCCAAGTCTCTACATCAGTTTTACTATAATGAAACAATTTAAATGTAACAAAATAGGATGAAATATGTATAAAAGAATTGTTGTGTATAGAAAAATTAAGCTACATACTTTGTAAAAACTCAAAAGTGTATTATTTTTAGTTTTATATTCCATAAATGAGTGAATTCATATGGTTCCTGACTATTTCCATCTGATTTATTTTGCTTAGCATTATATTCTCAAGATCCATTCATGTTGTTGCAAATGGCACTATATTATCCTTTTTTATGGCTAAGCAGTATTCTATTGTATATATGTCACATCTTCTTTATCCAATCACCTATTGAAGGACACTTCCACTGTTTCCATATCTTGGTCACTGTGAATAATGCTGCAGTTAACATAGGGGATGTGTATACCTATATATATAAAAGCCCAGCGACTGAACAGCGGAACAACCGCTCGACCAGTCGCTATGACATGCAATGACCACCAGTGGGACCGCTGCTGGACTGACCGGGATGAGTGGCTGCTAGCAGGCCCAGGGTGAGGCTGAGTCTCTGCACCTATCAAATACCTGAGATAATCCAGACTCTGGCCTGACCCCACCAGCTGATGCAGGCCCTCTAAGGTGTATTCTATGAAAGAGCACAGGGAGCTGGCATAGGCAGATGGCAAGATGGGACGTGACTGTGGATCCCCTGGGGAGGCTGTCCTGATGGCTGAGGATTCTGGAGCATGGCTGCCCTGAACATCCCTGATGGTGTCACCGACCTGTCACACATCAAGGACATTCACTGAGTGGCTTTCAGGTACAAAGCTCTCCGCCAGGTTTCTCCAGGACACAGAACGAACCTTTATCCAAGACATTACCACGAAATATCAGCTCAGACTAATTTCCTCATTCATCACCCACTCAGAGGGCAGGTCCACAGCCACTCGGCTGACCGGGATGAGTGGCACTCCTGCAGCGGGCTGATCCTCACAGGCCACAACCCCCCACCAGTGCACAAATCTGTGCACCAGGCCTCTAGTTTACAAATAAATGTCTTCCAATTTTTTTTGGTAGGTACCTAGAAGAGGGGTTGCTGGGTCATATGGTAACTATTTTTAATTTTGTGAGAAACCTCCATTCTGTTTTCTATAGTGGCCGTACCAGTGTATATTCCCAATAGCAGTAAATGAGGGTTCTGTTTTCTCCATAGCTTCTCCAACACTTGTTATTACTTGTCTTGGCAATAATAGCCATTCTAACAGGAGTGAGGTGGTATCTCACTGTAGTTTCGATTTGATTTTCCTAATAGCTAGTGAAGTTGTTTATCTTTTTATATATATATTGGCCATTCATATGTCTTCTTGGGAAACTTGTGTTTAGGTCCTCTGCTTACTTTTTAATTGGATCATTGTTTTATTTGTTGTTGAGTTGTATCTGCTCTTTATATATTTTGAATATCAATCCCTTGTTGAAGTGTTGTTTGCAATATCTTCTCCCATTTGATTGGTTGCCTTTTTGTTCCATTGATAGTTTCTTTTGCTGTGTAGAAGCTTTTTAGTTTGATACAGTCCCATTCATTTATTTTTGCTTTTGCCTTTAAGGTCAAATTCATGGAATATAAAGTTGAAAGCAACAAATGAACAAACAAACAAAAAATGAAACAACAGTATGATGGTTGCCAGAAGAAAGGTAGCAAATGTTTAAAGAAGGTCAAATATATGGTCATAGAAGGGGATTTGATTCTGTGTGGTAAACACACAATGTGATATACAGATGATGTATTAGAGAATTGTACACTTGAAACCTATATAATTTTATTAACCAATGTTACCCAAATAAATCTAATTTTAAAATATTTAAGTAAATTACTAAAAAAAATAACTGCTATCAAATTAGAGGTGACCAAGACAACAATAAAAGACTGGGACAAATAACAAAAATCTAATAGGATTCTATACTCATATTATTTACAAAATGATTCTAAGTACTCATTCCATTTTTTACAAACCTAAATTGAGACAACAGAAGATATATTACAGATATGACTAACTATAAGAAAGATGATATTGACTTCTAGCTAAGAGACCCATACTCATATGTTTTGGTTTATCTGTTTGTTCTCTGGTGTTTCTCTCTCTCTCTCTCTCTCTATATATATATATATTCCTTTTTATTCCTTTTTTTTTCTTTTCCTTTTCTCTCATACCATTCTTTTCTCTCTTCGATCTCACTTGTGCTATCTTTTCTCTCCCTTAATTCTCTTTTCTTTGGTGGCTACTTATAACGGGGTTATGGGTGTAATGAGTACATTCGTGTTTGACTGCCTTTGTGTCATGTCTTCTGGAGGTGAATTTTATCCTGTTTGGCCAATGTGGTAGAGAGCGAGCCACATAACCAGACACCCAGAGAGAAGACTCCTTCCATGAACAGGTCAGTAACACTCCAGACCCAACTAGAGAGGCAGGAAGAAGGCAGCAATGAGGGAGAGAGTGGGAGTGAGTGAGGGAGCCAAAGAGGAGAGAGTGGACATGTGGGGTGTGTGTGTGTGTGAGTGAGGCACAGTTAGATCCCACAGGACCTTCGGGGGCAGGCTGACTGGGCTCGCCTAACCAGGAAGGCTCTGCTACCATTACAAACAGTCCCAGAGTGGCCCGGTGTCTACAAGAGACCCACCCAGAACAAGGAATTCACACAGATTGAAAATGAAGGGATGGAAAAATATCTCTCAGGCAAATGGAAATGAGAAAAAAGCTGGGGTAGCAATACTTATATCTGACAAAATAGACCTCAAAGTGAAAGCCATAACAAGAGATAAGGAAGGCCATTTCATAATACTAAAGGGATCGATAAACAAGAGCATATAACCCTGATACATTAAAAAACCCTGAAAGATATCAAGGGAGAGATTGAAAACAATACTATCATAGTAGGGAACTTTAATACCCCACTGATATCACTGGATAAATCCTCTAGACAAAAAAAAAAAATCAGCAAAGAAACAGCACTCCTACATGACTCACTAGATCAGATGGCCTTAATAGACATCTTCAAAACATTTCACCCCAAAGTCACAAAATGTATGTTCTTCTCAAGTGCACAAGGAACATTTTCATGACCACATATTGAGTCACAGGCAAAGTCTCGCCAAATTCAGAAGACTGAAATCATATCAAGCATCTTCTCAGACCACAATGGCACAATATTAGAAATAAATTACAACAAAAACAACCAAAAATATTCAAACACTTGGAAGCTGAATGACATGCTATTAAACAATGATTGGGTTACCAAAGAGATCAAAGAAGAAATTAAAAACATCCTGGAAAAGAATTACAATGAAAACACAACAATCTAAAATCCATGGGACACTGTGAAAACAGTCCTGAGAGGGAAGTTCATAGCTCTACAAGCCTACCTCAAAAAACAAGAAAAAATGGGAATAAATCATCTAACTCTACAATTTAAAGAATTAGAAAGAAAGCAACAGGAAAAGCCCAGAGTGAGCAGAAGCAAGGAGATAATAAAGATCAGAACAGAAATAATGACATAGAGACGAAATAAAAATTACAAAAGATCAATGAAACCAAGAGCCGGTTCTTTGAAAGGATAAACAAGATTGATCAACCTCTAGCCAGGCTCACCAAGAAGCAGAGAGAGAGGACTCGAATAAACAAAATCAGAAATGAAAGAGGCGAAATAACAACAAACCCCACAGAAATACAAAGGGTTGTTAAAAATACTATGAACAACTCTATTCCAATAAACTAAACAACCAAGAAGAAATGGACATATTCCTAGAAAAATACAACCTTCCAAAATCCAATCAGGAAGATTTAAAAAATCTCAATAGGTCGACAACTATGGAGGAAATTGAAGCAGTCATCAAAAAGCTTCCAGCAAACAAAAGCCTGTAGCCAGAGGGCTTCACAGAGGAGTTTTACCAAACATTCAAGGAAGAACAAAAACCTATCCTCCTCAGACTATTCCAAAAAATTCAAGAGGAAGGAACACTTCCAAGCACATTCTATGAAGCCAGCATTACCCTATTACCAAAACCAGATAAAGACAACACAATGAAAGAGAATTACAGGCCAATATCGCTCATGAACATAGATGCCAAAATCCTCAACAAAATCTTAGCAAATCGGATCCAGCAGTACATCAGAAAGATCATACACCATGACCAAGCAGGATTTATCCCGGGGATGCAAGGATTGTACAATATCCACAAATCAATAAATGTGGTACATCACATAAACAAATTGAGAGATCAAAATCACATAGTCATATCAAGTGATGCAGAAAAAAGCATTTGACAAAATCCAACACCCTTTCTTGATTAAATCCCTTAGCAAAATGGAAATAGAGGGTTCATACCCCAACATAATAAAAGCCTTCTATGACAAACCTACAGCCAATATCATACTCAATGGGCAAAATCTAAAACCATTTCACCTAAGAACAGGAACGAGACAGAGATGCCCACTTTCACCACTCCTGTTTGAAATAGTACTGGAAGTGATAGCCATAGCAATTAGACAACAAGAAGAAATAAAATGTATCCAAAGTGGAAAAGAAAATGCAAAACTGTCATTATTTGCAGATGACATTATACTGTACATGGAAAACCCTAAAGAATCCATCAAAAATTATTAGACTTAATAAATGAATTTGGCATTGAGCAGGATACAACATCAATGCCAAGAAATCTATGGCATTTTTATACACAAATAGTGAATTTACAGAAAGAGAGATTCAAAAAACAATCCCATTTACCATCGCACCAAAAAAACTAAGATACCTAGGAATAAACTAAACTAAGGAGGTAAAAGACCTGTACTCGGAAAACTACAGGACACTGAAAAAAGAGATAGAGGAAGACATAAACAGATGGAAGAACATACCATGTTCATAGATTGGTAGAATCAACATCCTTAAAATGTCCATACTACCTACCCAAAGCAATCTAGATTCGATGGTCTCCCCATTAAAATACCAACAGCATATTTCACAGACCTAGAACGAACTCTCCAAAAATCCATCTGGAGTAGAAGAAGACCCCGAATAGCTGCAGCAATCCTGAGAAAGATGAACAAAGTAGGAGGGATCACAATACCGGATATCAAGATATATTACAAAGCCACTCTCCTCAAACTTCCTGGTACTGGCACAAGAACAAACATAAAGACCAATGGAATAGAATAGAGAACCCAGAAATCGACCCAAACCACTATGCTCAATTAATATTCGACAAAGGAGGCAAGAACATACGATGGAGTCATGTTTGAAATAGTACTGGAAGTGATAGCCATAGCAATTAGACAACAAGAAGAAATAAAATGTATCCAAAGTGGAAAAGAAAATGCAAAACTGTCATTATTTGCAGATGACATTATACTGTACATGGAAAACCCTAAAGAATCCATCAAAAATTATTAGACTTAATAAATGAATTTGGCATTGAGCAGGATACAACATCAATGCCAAGAAATCTATGGCATTTTTATACACAAATAGTGAATTTACAGAAAGAGAGATTCAAAAAACAATCCCATTTACCATCGCACCAAAAAAACTAAGATACCTAGGAATAAACTAAACTAAGGAGGTAAAAGACCTGTACTCGGAAAACTACAGGACACTGAAAAAAGAGATAGAGGAAGACATAAACAGATGGAAGAACATACCATGTTCATAGATTGGTAGAATCAACA
>NW_005357451.1:241029-261325 GCF_000412655.1 Myotis brandtii | reverse complement strand
TAGGAATTTATATTAATAACTTTTAACATATAAATTTTTATTTAAAGATAAGCTCTTCTTTTCTTTTTATTTCCATCTGTCAAAGTAAATTGAATTTAATACTTTATTTAATTCAAAATAAAATGCATACTATGTATATGATCTTGTTTAGGAATTTATATTAATAACTTTTAACATATAAATTTTTATTTAAAGATAAGCAATTCTTTTCTTTTTATTTCCATCTGTCAAAGTAAATTGAATTTAATACTTTATTTAATTCAAAATAAAATGCATACTATGTATACTATGATCTTGTTCTTATAACATCATATCTGCCTATTCACCCACCTATTTTTCTATCTCGATGCAGGCATGAATATATGACTAGAATAACATTCTATCAAATTTTAGCACTGATAGTTTTTCTGAATGGAATAATTTCATGGGGTTAGTTTGTTTTCTCCTACACATTTTTTTGTAATGTTGAAATTATTTAAGGATGAGTACATATCAATTTTATTTGATAAATCCACGATATGATTACTGTAAACAAACAAAAAGAATCAGTGGCAGTATCATGCACTTGGAAGAGAAATGGACATGAAAATACAACACCTGAAGCTGAATAGAGCCCTAGACAAATTAGATAGATACCGTGAAATTTTTCTGGACTACAGTTTCCTTACTGTTGACTGAGAAAGTTGAATGTAATGAGCTCAAAGGTTGCTTTCTGTACTAATATTACATGAATTGAAGTGGTTAATTCCTTCATCAATTTTAGGAAATATTTTTAAAAAATAAATGTATCATTTTATTCATCAATTATCTCAAGTATAACAAGTTTTAATGAATAATGTTCTGTTTGTTTGCTATATGCTTTATAATTTAATTATATTACAAGCTACAGAGGGTGCTATATCCTTGACATTCTAAAGTACTGAATACACAGTTTTATTTACATAAAATAATTGAAGAGTTTCCATAATGATAAGTACAGAAAGTCCTTTTGGTAGCACTATATACTGCTTCAAGTGTGAGGGGATATTTTAAATATTGGTAATTAAGGGAAGAAGGAAAGGAAGAAAAGACTGCCTATTATAAAGCTCTCCTCACTCAGAATCTGTGTTAAAAACAAAATAAAATACTGACATACGTTCTTAAAATTACTAGGAAAATATTTGGATTTGCAGATAAACTAACATGAAAATGACAAAACAACCATAATATGGATTTTCATGGGAAATGTTACTTAGTTCCAGATGGTTTCAAAATTGAGTTTGTATATGTGTCTGTATTTTTTTCCCCCACTTTCAGAAGCCTCTGTTATCTTGTCTGGGTACCTAACAAATGGATGTTTCTTACATTATGTTAATCTGTCCAAATGACAGCTGCCAGCAGGTATAATTTTCTGTTATTTGAATTTTACATAACTCTACAATAGAATGGTATTTATCCCCGTAAATTCTTTAAAAAATATATTTTTATTGACTTCAGAGAGGAAGGGAGAGGGAGAAAGAGATAGAAACTTCAATGATGGGAGAGAATCATTGATTGGCTGCCTCCTACAAGCCCCCTACTGGGGATTGAACCTGCAATCCTGGCATGTACCCTGACCAGGAATCAAACTGTGACCTCCTGGTTCACAGGTCGATGCTCAGTCACTGAGTTATAACTGGTTGGGCTATCCACATAAATTCTAATTCAGTGTCTCTGAACTTAATCATCACACAACCTTTATAATAATGAATTATACTGAAACAAATTCATCCTATTTATTTGTGATGATCATATAGTTAGGAATGGCATTGCCATGCTGAGATGCTAATGTGATTTTGCCAATATAAGAGATGACACTAAATATATTTCGCTGAAAATTAAATGTTCTAGATACTGTATGACATTTAAATATGATCATACCAAGAGTTTAAACAAATACTGAAATGCAGCTTTCACTTAAAATCAACTTACCTTTGCAATTATTACGGACTGAACTGGGTAACAAACAGTTGCTCCTAAAGTGGCCAATCCCAATGGATAAGCAATTTTCTTAAATCTAGAACCTAAGAAATTCAAACAAACTATTAAACTCCTAATGGATGCTACCAGAAACTTGATGCTTTTGTACTCTTAATATTCTCTTTGTTCCTATTAAGCCATCACCCTATGTTAAATTACACATTAGGTAATAATACCAATCAAGATGTTCTTAAGGATCACAGTTCAATTAATATACTTTAGTTTTCACATCTAATTTAATAAGGTATTCTCAATCTAACATGATAATTACCTATACAAAGGGGATTGATGATTTATTCTTTTTTAAACTAGGTATTTTTTTCATGTCCTAAGCCATGTTAAACTGAAATGGACTTTCTTTATATATCCTTTTATGATTAAGTGTTTAAGAAGGTGAAAGATCCAATTAACTAATCAGCTAAGGACTTTAAAAAGTACGTAATTCCTTCGTGTCATTAACTTAGGATAGTGAAGTAACAGTTTAATAATTGCAAGTAACTTGAGATAATCAATTCATTTCTAAAAGTGTCTTATCTAAGCACCTAAGGGTCATTTTCAAACCATTTTGTACAGCAAAATCCTTTTTAAAACAAATCTTAGAGACAGACTGTCACTATCAACTTCATATATAAAACCTATAAACTTGAAACTACTCTGATTAGCCCGCAGGAGGGAAGCCCAGTGTTGAGCCCCACCTGCATAGCTTTTCCCTACCCTATTCCTCATACCACCCCTAAACTTCCATCGAACCTGGGGTTCTGTAGAACAGTTTGAAACCCATCACTCTAAGCCATAGCTTAATTTCAACAGACCATTGTTGCAAAACAATATGTATCTTTAAATGCTTGTCTGGGTACCTTAGAATCTTTAAATATGATCTGGGTAGTTAAATGATGGGATTTGTAATTGGTGGTAAGTACTTTTATTCTCTGGAACAACTCTTACATCCCTTAATTTAAAATGAAACAGCCTATCTGATATATCAGGAAAGACCAAAGTGAAAAGTATCTGGCAGTGTTTGCAGGCAACTTTACAGTTTAGGGAAAGTGAAAGAAAGTTTAAGGACTGGGAAAACCAAACATAAAGTTATCTGATAACAGATTCCAGACTGGTTCAGAGCTGTGACTTCCAACCCCATGTAATTTAGTTTGGGGACAATGACTGGCAACTTAGTTGTGGACAGAGGATGAATGAAAGGTGACCAAAATGACTACTGATGCTTAGTAAGGGCTTGACTATGGAGAGGAAGCAGTAATGCCTGCTGAGAGGGTTACTATAACCAGAAGTGGAAAATGGGAAAATACAAAATTCACCACATGCTTATGAAGAAAGTGATTTAAAGATGGAAAAAAAGTCAACAGAATATGTCTAAGACTGCCATTGTTAGAAAGGCCTGCTTGCCAGGCTGGCTCTTGGCTGGCATCTGGGCACTTGCTTGGTAAGCAGTTCCTTACAATGACAGTAAACATTCCCTGATTGATAAGATGGTACACTGTACCCAAATTGTTTGTATAAGTAATGTGGTTTATGATGAACAACTACTTTCCTTCTGGGAGTCTAGAATTTGCGTAGATGTTAGACAGACAATATGTACATGAGCAGCCCCAATAATAACCTTGGTCACTCAGTCTCTAAAGAGCTTTCCTGGTTGATATCTGACATAACGTCACAAGTCATTAGTGGAGGATTCCACTATGAGAGGACTCTTGGAAGCTTATGCCTGGTTTCCTCTAAGCCGTGCCTCATGTGCCTTTTCCCTTTGATGATTTACTTTGCATCCTTTCACTGTAATAAATCCTAGCCATGAATATGACTGCAGGCTGAGTCCTCTCAGTCTTCCTAGCTAATGGGAAAACCTGGGGATGGTCTTAGGGACTCTCTACACAAGTAGAACAGTGGGAAGGAAGGACAAATTTGGTAGAGATACCGAGTGCAAGGACGGGGGAAAGAAAGAAAATATATCAAGTCTCATGTGCTAAAGCAGTGGTTCTTGACCAGGAATGCACATTAGAATCACCTAGGAATCTTTTTAAAATCCTGATTTCTGGGCCTCATCCGGAAATTTAACTCCGGAAATTCTGTTTCTTTGTTACTAATGTGTGGCCTCACCCCATAACAAAGAAACAGAATTTCCGGAGTTAAATTTCCGGATGAGGCCCAGAAATCAGGATTTTAAAAAGATTCCTAGGTGATTCTAATGTGCAGCCAAGGTTGAGAACCACTGTGCTAAAGGAAAGTGGTGAGTCAGTTGCCTACTTTCCAAACTCCATTTTGAGATGGCTGATGTCAGTTCCAGCAATCTCAGGACCAGGAGGGAATACATTTTTCTCTCATACGTACGTCAGTATCCCTGTCTCAAATCCTTAATATAGCCTCCAGAAAATTGGTTGTCATGACTAAGCAAGGAAAAGTAGTTTGAGTGGTTAGTTTTACATTACTGTAAAACTCTCAAGATCTTTTTCTTTTTGATAGCTAGAGATTCTTAAGACCTTTTAAAAATAGTTATCTACAAGATGGGAAACAATGATACATTACAATATAAATAGGAATAGCTGTATTTTTAAAAATATTATTTTTAAATGATCTTACTAGAAATTCACCTTTTTTTGGTGTACAGTTCTATCCATTTTAATATATGGAATTATGTAACCACCATCATAATCACAATATGGAACAACTCTATTGCTCCTAAAAACATCTCATGCTATCCCTTTGTACTGACACCTTCTCCCTATTCCTAACCCCTGGAACCACAGACATGCTCTTTAGCACAATAGTTTTGTCTTTTTGAGAAAGTCATATAAATGAAATTATACAATATTAAACTTTTGGGGAATGGCTTCTTTAACTCAGATTCATCAAGACTGTTGCATGTATCAATGGTTCATCCTTTGTTGCCCAAGTAGTGTTCCTTTGTTTGATGTTCCACAGTTTAGTTAATTGCTGAAAGACATTTAGACTGTTTCCAAATTTTGGTGATTATGAATAGAATTGTTATTAACATTTGTGTTCATGTTTTTCATTTCTCCAGGGTAAATCCCCAAGAGTGGGATTACTGGGTCTCTTGGTGAGCATATCTTTAACTTTATGACAAACTATTTTCAGAATGACTGTACCATTTTATATTCCCACCAGTAGTGTCTGAGAGTTTCAGTGGCTCTACATTCTCAAATCTACTTGGTATGGTTAGTCTTTTTAATTTAATTTTATTATATTTTTTGTGTGGGGGATGGAGGGCCGGAGGAGTGTGGGGGCAGGGAGAGGAGAAAGGGAAAGGCAGAAGGCAGGGGCGTGCTCCATGGAGGGAGAGCCTTTTTAATTTTTGACATTCTAATAGGTGTGTAGTGGTATCTCATTGTGGTTTTCATTTGCATTTCTAATAACTAATGATGTTGAACATCTCTGGAAATATGTATATTCTTAAAAACCCAAAAAGGTTTTAATAAAAGTAATCATGCTGTACTGTAGAATCTGAATGTTTTAAGGTAGCCTATCCTAATAATATTCAATAAAATATATGAGGTTTTCCTGTGACAATAAAATTCAGAAATTAATATACTATAATTGAAAAAGAGAATATATATATATTTTTAAACCCTACCTTTTCTTGCTGAAACCAAGCCTGCTAATCCTGAAACTGTAATCACTCCAATTTTCGGAAGAAAATCTCGTGGTGGATCCTTCAGATAAACATATGCATCTCAAGAAATCAGTGAAAAATTAATATAAATGACTTATACAACTGGGTATTCTACATAGGTATAATGCAGAACAGTTAGAGATAATAGCAAATGGTTTAAACACTCTTCAAAAGAACTATACAAAATAATGATTTAAGCAGTGACTTAAAAGCTAGTTA
Organism: Myotis brandtii; assembly: GCF_000412655.1. Lineage (NCBI taxonomy): Eukaryota > Metazoa > Chordata > Mammalia > Chiroptera > Vespertilionidae > Myotis > Myotis brandtii. The sequence goes on along the minus strand of NW_005357451.1, from coordinate 255,468 downwards.
TAATAGTTACTTGTTACAAAATTAAATCTTCCTTCCAAAGCTGATTTCATATTTGTTTTCTTAACAATACAGGTTATTACTCTTCAATGAAATATGATGCTACAGTCAGTACCTTAACATGGATTATTATAAAGTAAATTCTTGATTGTGTAAGTACTCTATACATATAATAGAAATTATTCTGACCATATCTACTCAAACATTGGTAGGATCCAGTAAGTACTGAAATACTTTATTAGAGAACTTTAAATAATAGTCTAGGGATATATGTAGGCATTAAATCCTGCATGCCACTACTCCCAGTAACCTCAGAGCTGATGTTGATCTTGGTTAAAATCAATATGATCAGGCTCTGGTCGATTATCTCAGTGGCTAGAGCTTTGGCCCTTGGATTGAAGGGTCAAGGGTTCAATTTCTGGTTAAAGGAGGCAACCAATTGATGTGTGTCTCACATCAATGCTTTTCTCTCTCTCTCTGCCCCCATCCCTCCCTTCCATTCTCTCTGGAAACCAATGGAAAAAATATCCTCAGGTGAGGATTAAAAAAAAATGATCAGGATGAGAAGTGAGCCTAGATCAGCCGTGGGCAAACTACGGCCTGCGGGCTGGATCCGGCCCGTTTGAAATGAATAAAACTAAAAAAAAAAAGACCGTACCCTTTTATGTAATGATGTTTACTTTGAATTTATATTAGTTCACACAAACACTCCATCCATGCTTTTGTTCCGGCCCTCCGGTCCAGTTTAAGAACCCATTGTGGCCCTCGAGTCAAAAAGTTTGCCCACCCCTGGCCTAGATAAAAAGTAGATGGAGAGTGTGCAGAAGACTAGATTTCTTGGCTTTTTATACATTTTAATTGTATTGGTTCTATGCAGTCCAAAGCCACACTCTTCTATCATTGTTAATTATTTAATGGCAATCAGTTATTTAACGATATTCCTCAAGATTGATGAGAATATAATTTGGAATTAATTCCCACAACATATATAAAATAATGATAATATATATACTGGTCATCAATATCAATATCGTAGAGACTTTTAAAATTTTACCCTGATCTTTGTGTCCTCTATACATTTATTTTGACAACTGGCTTAGGTAAAAAAAATTAAGAACCTATATCTGATGCCAAACACCATTATCAAACTAAAGACTCAAACACATTAGCTCAAATATTCTAGGGTGTGACTGATTGGTATAGTGTTTCCTAATAATCAATAGCAAAATACTACGCATTTTCACATTTTAACATTGCAAGTTAAAAAGACAATGGAACATTCCTAATTACAAGTGATTTACTCACCTACCTTTTCCAAATTGAACTGTATCCATTATCCCATTTTTCACAAAGACATAAACACCCTAAGCAAAGAGGGGAAAAAGGATATCTGCATTTTTTTAAACGTTGACAATTAGATCAAACAGTTGACATCGCTGATATTTTATTAAAATGTTGACAGCATTGCACCCAAATCTAAATCGAACTTTCCTATTTATTCACTATGAGGATATTTGTTGAACTTAGCTTCTCTTGATTTCTTTCTTTTCATTCTATTTAACATGGATAATACTTGTTTACTATTTTCCTCATATTAAATAAGTACTGCCTATAAAATAATCGGAGCAGCTCAGACAAAACTTATTGCAGAAATACAAATATTTGTCATCTGATTTTATAATGGCCTAGAAAATTGAATGGAATTTAAATAAAGCATAAAGAGAGGTATATTTCAGCTTAGAAGCAATATCTGATTAATAAAGATGCAGCAGCAACAACATAAAGCCTAAAGAAAAGTACTTCATCTTCTCCTTTTTTAAAAGTGTACATTAGAATGAGAAAAAAACCTAATTAAGACATTTATCTCAGGATAGATAGCATCCTACACAGGCTAGCCTCCATCTTGTTTTTAAATAGCAACATAAATTATCTACAAATCAAGATTAATTAACCCATGGAAGGATTAAAGCTTTAAATCAAATTTTTCATTTTACCTGTTTCCAACTAATTTATTTTGATGCAAGAAATATTGTTATACACATTTATTGAGTGATAGGTACTATCTCAATTACAGCAGAAGAAAAATAAGGCTTGAAATGATTTTTCATAGTAATTCCACATAGACATGCTGTACTCCACTGAAGGAACCGAAAAACACAATCTAAATATATGGTCTCCTTCTCTAAAATAGCTGCTTTTAAACCATGGGATAAAAAAAACAAGAGAGATTTTCAAAGCAAATAAAATGGAAAAGAGTATATTAGATGGGAAAGGAATAAGTTATTGCTATTGAGATATCTTGGTTTTAATAACTTTGCTTCAGATATTTTCATGGTGCTCAGAGATGCACAGGTTTAGTCTGTTCACTATGGTTTCAAGCTGTACAAACCAACATAGACCCTAACTGCCATGAAACTACTTCTCTTTAGGGACTGCCTCTTGAGAAAATTTCACCTTCACATTATACTTATTGACCAGGTGAGTGGAAAATCATGTAACTGTTGAAGAAACAAACTAGTAACTTTTTTTAGAAAAATTTCCATAGCTAGGTTTAGAAATTCACTTTTACCACTGGGGATCACTGTTATCTACATTTCAAAATATCATCAAGGAGTAGGAGTAGAAACTGAATTTGCCCTACACGATTCAAAGTTTAATGCAGAATGTAATTTGAGTCAGAATTAATTTTTAAAGAACATATTACATTTTTAGAGGAAAATTAGAGAGGAAACATTGTTTACATTGAAGATGAAATGCATTCAAAAGTGACCTTCTTCAACCTAATTGTTTCAGCATATTAACAAATATAAAGTTCTTTCAATCTTTCTTAAATTGGATGATAGTTAAATAGCAATTTAAGTATCTCACTAAACAATTTACCTCACTGAAAAAACAACTTTGAGACACTATGGAAAATTAGGTCTCAGGAGACTAAAGTATGAATCATCTAGTTGCTGGCATGATTCAGAGCCATTAGTTAAGATATTTCACTCTGAGTGTGCAGTACAGTAGTACCATTAGAATTATTTGACAGGAAATTTAAAAAAACACAATATATTCACTAGATGTTTTAAATATCATCTAGAATAGCAAGTTCACAGATTTGGTATTTCAATCAGATCATTAGATTTTTCTTTTAAAAAGAATGGATTAGAAACAAAAAAGGCACAAAGTTAACAATTGGCTAGATTTGAAGCAAATTAGTATAGCTATTAGGTCAGAAAGATGAAAATAATGGTACCAGCATTACAATTATGACACTGACATTTGAGACATTGATGCTAACACACTTATGTTGACCCAATGATAAAGCAACATCAGTACTGCATCAGCTTACTCCACTGCTGCTGAGTACTGCTGACTGAAGGCTAAGTATCAAAATAAGGTGAATTATATTTTGCCTCATAGCTCATTGTAGTCAAATTGATCTTATGAGCTAAACAAAACAAGTGAAAATTTTGCTTAAAAAGTAATGCCAGAACTTCATGTAACAGGCCAAACAATGTTTTATACATGGTAGGTGACATACTAGGAAATGCTTGTTGAACTACTTTAATCTATGAAGTAGTGGTATGGTAGAATAAATATGGCCACAAATTATTTGCTGCTACTTGTATTGAGGGGTGGCATTTTTTCCTCTCCCTCAAAAAATTAGATTGGCCTTAGTAACACTAGAATGCTGTAGAGGAGACTTTCGTAGACATCTGAGGATACGTAAGAAACTTGGCAAATTCATACCTAGGGCCTCTTGTAACATTTTCTGTAGGAGCCCTGAATTGCCCATGTAAGTTATCTGGCCACCTTGCCTGAGAGGCCATGTGTAGGTGCTTTAGTCAACATTCCCAACTGAGCCCAGCGCTCTAGCATCTGTGACCAGTTGCCAGACATGAGAATGAAGCTGTTTTGGACCTCTAGATCAGGCCATTCACCTGATGAATCCCACTGAGTGACCTCTGTGAACACCAGAACACTTGTCTGAACTCCAATCCAATTCCTGATTTACAAAATAATGAGATATAATAGAATGGTTGTTGTTTTAAACCACTAAGTTTGGGGGTAGTTTGTTACACATCAATGGGTAACTGGAACAACTGGTATGCAATACAAATAAGAAATCCTCTAATATTGAACAACTATTAGAATAGACTTACCTTGCACCAGCCAATATAACGACCAGTTGTAGTGCGGATGGAGGCAAAGCCCATTTGTAAATTACCAGGCTGCTCTTCAACATATTTAGATTGAAGAGGTGGTGAAGCATATATAGGGAGCTAGAGGCAAAAATAAATAAACAAACAAACAAACTTCATGTCAAAAATATAAAAAATCTGAAATTACTTTTCCAACAGTATGGCAGAATAAGAATCTTCACCAACACTCTTGCTAAATTTAACTAAAAATACTGATTATATATTTTTAATTTAATTTATTAGAGTCACATTGGTTAATAAAACTACAGTTTCAGGTGTACAGTTCTACAATACATGATCTGTATACGTGATTGTGTGTTCCCTACACCAAGTCAAGTCTCTTTCTATCACCATTTATCTCCCCTAAACTCACTTCTACCTCCTCCCCAGACTCCTTTCCCTCTGGTAATCACCATACTGTTGTCTGTGTTTTTCTTACTTAATCCTTTCAATTTTTTTTTCATGTAGCTCCCAACCCCCCTCCTCTCTGACAACTGTCAGTCTGTTCTCTTATCTATGGGTCTGTTTCTATTTAGTGTTAGTTTATTTTGTTCATTAGATTCCACATGAGTGAATTCATATGGTACTTGTCTTTCTCTGACTAGCTTATTTCACTTAGCATAAAGATTTCCAGGTCCATCCATGCTGTCATAAAGGGTAAGATATCCTTTTTTATAGCCAAGTAGTATTCCATTGTGGAAATGTACCACACCCTTTTTATCTATTCATCTACTGATGAACATTTGAGCTGTTTATGGATTTGTTATTGTAAATAACTCTATGAGCATAGGGGTGCATATATTCTTTCTGATTTGTGTATTAGGTTCCTTTGTATATATTCCCAGAAGTGGAATCACTGGGTTATAAAGTTTTTCCATTTTAATTTTTTGAGGTATTCCATACTGCTTTCCACAGTGGCTGCAGCAATCTACATTCCCACCAACACTATAGCACTCTGTTGTTGATTTATTGATGAAAGCCATTCTGACAGGTGTGAGGTGATATACCATCATGGTTTTATTTTGTATTTCTCTGATGATTAGAGACGGTGAGCATCTTTTCTTATGACTATTGGCAATCTGTATGTCCTCTTTGGAGAAGTGTACATTCAGGTGCTTTGCCCATTTCTTTTTGTTTATTAATCCTCACTTGAGGATATTTTTTCCATTGCTTTTTAGAGAGAGTACAAGGGAGGGAAGAGAGAGAGGGAGGGAGAGAGAGAGAGAACATCAATGCAAAAGAGACACATTGATTAGCTGACTCCTGCAGGTGGCTAATCAGGGCTGGAATTTAACCTGCAACGCAGGTACGTGCCATTGACCAGGAATCAAATCCAAGACCACTTGGTGCATAGGCCACCATGCTAACCATTGAGAGATACAGGCCAGGGCAGGCTTTGCCCATTTTTAGTTGGAATTTTTGGGGGGTGTTTAGTTGTATAAGTTTTTTTTATGAATTTTGGATATTAACTTCTGATCAGATGTATCACTGGTGAATATGTTCTCCCATTCAGTAGGTTGTCTTTTCATTTTGTTAATAATTTTCTTTTGCTGTGCAAAAACTTTAATTTGATGTAGTCCCATTTGTTTATTTTTTCTTTGGTTTCCCTTGCCCAAGACGACAAATCACAAAAAAATATTGCGACTGGAAATTTCCGAGATTTTGCTGCCTATGTTTTTTTCTCATATTTTTATGGTTTTGAGTCTAACATTTAAGTCTTTTCCATTTTGAGTATATCTTGTATACGGTGTAATAAGGTGGTCTAGTTTCACCTTTTTTAATGTATCTGGACAACTTCCCCAACACCATTTATTGAAGAGACTATTTTTAACCCATTGTATGTTTTTGCCTCCTATGTCCAATATTAATTGACCATAGAGGTGTGGGTTCATTTCTGGGCTCTCTATTCTGTTCCATTGATCTATGTCTCTTTTTATGCCAGTACCATGTTGTTTTGATTACAATGGCTATGTAGGTATCAGGGAGGGTGATTCCTCCATATTTTTCTTCTTTCTCAAGATTGTTATAGCTATTTGGGGTCTTTTGTTGTTCCACACAAATTTTTGGAACATTTGTTCTACTTCCATAAAATATGCTATTGTTATCATTGGTAGGAGTTGCATTGAATGTTGCTTTGGTTACTATGGGTATTTTAACCATGTACAAATTTTTCCTATCAATGAAAACTATATATGCTTCCACTTGTTGGTAATTTCTTCAATTTCTTTGACATCTTATAAATTTCCAAGTACAGGTCTTGGTGAAATTTATTCCTAGGTATTTTTAATGCAATTTTGAGTGGGATTGTTTTCTTAGTTTCCCTTTCTGATAGTTCATAATTGGTGTATGAAAAGGAAACTGATTATTGTATATTTATATTGTATCCTGCTACTTTAATGAATTCATTTATCAGTTATAGTGGCTTATTGGTACAATCTTTAGGATTCTCTTTATATAGTATCATGTCATCTGCAGATAATGGCAGTTTTACTTCTTTGTTTCCCATTTAAATACCTTTTATTTTTTCCTCTTGTCTGATTGCTGTGGCTAGGACTTCCAGTACTATTTTGAATAAGAGTGGTGAAAGTGAACAATCCTGTCTTCTTCCAGATCTTAAGGGAAACACTTGTAATTTTGGCCCATTGAATATAATGTTTGTTGTGGATTTGTCATATATGCCCTTTATTATGTTGAGGTATGTTCCCTCTATTCCCACTTTACTGAGAGTTTTTATCGTAAAAGAGTGCTGAATTTTATAAAATGCTTTTTCTGCATCTATTGATATGATCATGTGGTTTTTATCCTTCATTTTGTTTATGTGGTGGTTATCACATTTATTGATTTGCATATATTGTACCAACGTTGCATCCTCAGAATAAATCTCACTTGATCGTGGTATATGATTTTTAAATGCATTTCTGGATCTGGTTTGCTAAGATTTTGTTGAGGATCTTAGCATCTATATTAAAGACAATGGCCTCTAATTTTCTTTCTTGGTAGTATATTTATCTTATCTGTTTTTACATTAGGATAAGGCTGGTCTCATAAAATAAGCTTGGGAGTGTTTCCTGCTCTTGAATTTTTTGGAATAGTTTGAGGAGGATAGGTGTTAGTTCTTCTTTGAATGTTTGGTAAAGTTCACTTGTGAAGCCATCCAGTCCAATACTTTTGTTTGTTAGGAGGTTTTTTGTTTTGTTTTGTTTTGTTTTGTTTTTTATTACTGCTTCAATTTCATTAGTTGTCATCTGTCTATTCATATTCTCTGATTCTTCCTGATTCAGTTTTGGAAGATTGTATGTTTCTAGGAACTTATCTATTTCGTCCAGATTGTTCAGTATTTTGGAAATATTGTTGTTCATTATATTTTCTTACAATCCTTTGTATTTCATTGGTTTCATTTCTGATTTTATTTATTAGGGTCCTATCCCATTTTTTTTATGAGTCTGTTTAAAGTTTTATCAATCTTGTTTATCTTTTCCAAGTAGCAGCTCTTGGTTTCATTAATCTTTTGTACTGATTTTTTAGACTCCTTTTTGTTTCTTTCTCTTCTAATCATTGCAATTTCTTACCTTCTACTCAATTGGGGCTTTGTTTGTGGTTCTTTTGAAGTTCCTTTAAGTGTACAGCTAGATTTTTTACTTGAGATTTTTCTTATTCCTTGAGATAGGCCAGTAATGCTATGAATTTCCCTCTTAGAGCTGCTTTCACTGTGTCCCACAGATTTTTAGTTGTGGTGTTCTTATTTTCATTTGTTTCACATTATCTTTTGATTTCTTCCTTGATCTCAATGTTAACCTATTCATTGTTTAGTAACATGTTATTTAGCCTCCATGTTTCTGGGTGTTTTCCCTTTTTTTCCCTTGTGATTGATTTCTACTTTTATACCATATAGTCAGAGAAAATGCTTGATATGATTTCAATCTTCTTAAATGTACTGAGACTTGTTTTGTGTCCTAACATGTGGTCTATCCTAGAAAATGTTACATATGCCCTTGAAAATAATGTATATTCTGTAGCTTTGTGGTGAAATATAAGAAGGTATCAATTAAAACCATTGGATCTAGTGCAGGGGTAGGCAATTTTGACTCGTCGAGGGCCACAATGGGTTCTTAAACTGGACCGGAGGGCCGGAACAAAAGCATGGATGGAGTGTTTGTGTGAACTAATATAAATTCAAAGTAAACATCATTACATAAAAGGGTACGGTCTTTTTTTTTTTTTAGTTTTATTCATTTCAAACGGGCCGGATCCGGCCCGCGGGCCGTAGTTTGCCCACAGCTGACCTAGTGTGTCATTTAAGGCCACTGTTTCCTTGATTTTCTGTTTGGAAGACCTATTAATGTCAATGGGATGTGAAAATCTCCTACTATGACTCTATTACCATCAATCTCTCCCCTTATGTCCATCAACATTTGCTTTACATATTTAGGTGTTCCTATGTTGGGCGCACACGTGTTTACAAGTATTATATCTTCTTGTTGGACTGTTCCTTTTTATCATTATTTAGTGTCCTTATATCATTATATAGTGTTACTATAGCCTTTGATGTAAAGTCAATTTTGTCTGGTATAAGTATTGCTACCCCAGCTTTATTTTCCTTTCCATTTATGCAAAATATCTTTTTACATCCCTTTATTTGTAGACTGTGTGTAACTTTTGTTCTGAGGTGGGTTTCAAGTAGACACCATATATGTAAGTCTTGCTTTCCTATCCATTCAGCTACCTCATGCCTTTTTTAAGAAAAGTCTTTGCCCTAACCCATTTGGCTCAGTGGATAGAGTGTCAGCCTGTGGACTCAAGGGTCCCAGGTTCGATTCCGGTCAAGGGCATGTACCTTGGTTGCAGGCATATCCCCAGTAGGGAGTGTGCAGGAGGCAGTGTCTGGTCTGTGAAGCTCTTTATCTGACCTTCAATTTTAAATGATAACATTGTGAGTAATCTTGTTTGTAGGTCCTTGTTGTATATCACCATGAATATTTCTTGCCACTCCCTTCTGGCTTAAAAAGTTTCTGTTGAGAAATTATGTGACAGTCATATGGACACTCCCTTGTAATTAACTAACTGCTTTTCTCTTGCTGCTTTTAGGATTCTCTCTTTGTCTTTAACCCTTGGCATTTTAATTATGAATTATCTGAGTGTGGGCCTCTTTGGGTTCATATTGTTTGGGACTCTCTGCACTTCCTGAACTTTTATGTTTATTTCTTTCACAAGGTAGGAGAAGTTTTCTGTCATTATTTCTTAAAATAGGCTTTCAATCTCTTGCTCTCTCTCTTCTCCTTCTGGGACCTTCATAATGTGAATGCACCCCACAATGCTTGAAGTTGTCCCAGAGCCTCCTTACACTATCTTCATATTTGTGGATTCTTTTTTCTTTTTGCTCTTCTGATTGGGTGTTTTTTTGCTTCCTCATATTCCAAATTATTGACTTGATTCTCGGAATCCTCTACTCTACTGCTGAATCTCTGTAAATTGTTCTTTATATCAGCTAGTGTATGCTTACTTTCTGATTGGTCCTTTTTCATGTCTTTGATGTTCTCACAAAGGTTCTTGACATTCTAATTAAGATCTTGAAAATCTCACTAAGTCCCTTGAAGGTCTCATTAAGATCCTTGAGCAACCTTATAACCATTGTTTTGAACTCTGTATCTAGTATTTTGTTTGCTTCCATTTCATTTAGTACTTTTTCTGGAGATTTCTTCTATACTTTCATTTGTGACATGTTTCTTTGTCTCTGCATTTTGGCCGCTTCCCTGTGTTTGTTTCTCTGTATTAAGTAGAGCTGCTATATCTCCTGGAATTGGCAGAGTGGTCTTGTATAGTAGGTGTCCTATAGGGCCCAGTGGCTCAGCCTCCCCAGTCACCTGAGCTGGGCACTCTATGTGCACCCCTGTGTGGGCTGTGTGCACAGTCTTGTTGTAGTTGAGCCTTAATTGCTATTGGAATCACTGGGAGGGATTAACCTCCAGGCCAATTGGCTGTGAAGACTGACTGCAGCTACAGTGGAAGAGCTGCTGTGCAGGAGACACCCCTATGGAGCAGGACTTGCTTCAGTGGGGCTTTTGTGCTCACTGAGACTGCCCCTTGAGTGTGTCACTTGTAGATGTGTAGAGTTGTAATCTGGTGTAGTCTGAAGCTGTCCACCAGCTGCATTGGCTCTGGGGCCTCCCAGGAGGTGAAAAGTCAGCCACTGCCTGGGGCCACCTGGCAGGAGCTACACATCAATCTGTAGATGGCTGCTACTTGTGTTGTGTTTGGAAGTGCCCCAGCAAGGCCACGCTGTGAAGGTCTTGGGCCTCTTATTGATAGGTATGCAACACACTAACACCAGCTGCTGCTTGTTTGAGAGATTTTATAAAAATCTGAAACCTGAGATAGGACAGGACATTCATATGGAAAAGCTGCTGCAAACAACTTGGGTGGGGATGAAAATTGGATAGGGAGGAATCCCTAGGATGGAGGGAACAATGTGAGCCAAGCTGATGGAAACTCAGATATGGCTGCCAGTCAGCTCCGCAACAGGGGAGGTCTCAGCATAGGTCTTTCACTGATGCCAAACAATCCAGTTCTGCTCCAGATGTCCCTGGATCCCCCAAAGTCGTTGTCCCAGCACAGGAGCTCAGAGGGAGGGAGTCCAAGTAAATTCGTGCACCAGCCCTTTAAGAGTAATTTCCTGAGTGACACAGTAGCCACTATGTCACTCAGTGACAACCCCACTGGTTTTTACAGCCTGAAGTTACAAGGATTTCTCTTCCCAGCTCTGGAACCCTGGGCTGAGGGCCTGGTATGGGGCTGGGACCCCTTGCTCCTCAAGGAGTCCACTGCAGATGAGATATCCCTCCCAACTTAAAAAATGCCACACATGGGTATTGGACCAGCCCGCTCCATACCTCCAAACCTCCTACCAGTCTTGATGTACTTTCTTCTTTACTTCTCTAGTTATAAGACTTCAATTCAGCCAGATTTCAGGTGGTTCTGAATGATGTTTTTTCTGTATTTTAGTTGTAATTTTGATGTGGTTGTGGGAGGCGGTAAGTACTGGCATTTACCTATGCCACCATCTTGGTTCTTCTACCCTATGCTTTTTGATTGGAGCATTTCAGTTATTTACATTTAAACTGGCTATTGATAGGTACATATTTATTGCCCTTTTTTCTTTTAACTATGTACCTCAATAATAATAATTATCCTTCTCCTTCCCCTTTCCCTTCCCCTTCCCCTTCCCCTTCTCCTTCTCCTTCTTGTCTCTTTAAGAAGGACCTTTACCACTTCTACGAATATGTTCAAAGGAAATGAAATCTGGATCTCCAAGAGAAACCTGTATTTCCACATTGCAGCATTATTCACAATAACTAAGATCCTATATAATAAAAAGCTAATATGCAAATGGTCATCATGCCCTCATGCCATCATGCTGTAACAGCTCAGACACTCAACACTGGGGAGAGAGGAATGGGGACCAGCCAGGCTGCAGCCCAGGAGAGGAAAAAGCCGCCCGCCTCGTGGTCCTGGGTGCCAGTGGATGCGCCTGTGACTGCGGCCTGGGAAAGAGACAAGCCATCTGCCCAACGGTCTCAGGCACCAGCACCTGCAGCTGTGGCTGGGGAGAGGGACAAGCCGCCCACCCTGTGGTCCAGGGTGCCTGTGGCTGTGGCCTGGGAGAAGCCGCCCACCCACGGTCCCCTGTGGCTGCTGCTGGCCTGGGCGAAGTCAGCCCGGGTCCTGGGTGCCTGCAGCTGGCCAGAGAGAGGGAAGCCCAGGTCCCAGGTGCCTGCGACCAGCTGGAGGAGGGAATCCTGGGTCCTGGGTGCAGGGTAAGGCAGAGGCGGTTAGGGGAGATCAGGCCAGCAGGGGAGCAGTTAAGAGCGATCAGGCAGGCAGGCAGAGGTGGTTAGGGGCGATCAGGCAGGTAGGCAGGTGAGAGGTTAGGAGCCAGCGGTCCCAGATTGCGAGAGGCAGTTAGACATCCCCTGAGAGGTCCCAGATTGGAGAGGGTGCAGGCCGCTATGAGGAAAACCCTTCCCCCATGCATGAATTTCATGCACCGGGCCTCTAGTATGAAAATAATCTAAATGCCCATCAGCAGATTATTGGAATGGGAAGAGATCAACCACAGAACTTGTATGCATATATGTATAACCTATAGACACACACAATAGGGTGGTGAAGGCCTGGGGGTAGGTGCAGGTGGGTTAGAAGAGGTCAATGGGGAAAAAAGGGGACATACATAATACTTTCAACAATAAAACTTTTTAAAAATTAAATTAAATTAAAAAAATGTGTGTGTGTACTAGACTACCAACATTTTTAAGGTTTCAAAACAAACACTTACATATAATATTATATTATGCTCCCTTAGCAAAGGGATATCCACCTGTTTTTGACAACATGGATGAACCTAGAGGACATTATGCTAAGTGAAATAAGTGAGACTCAGAAAGAAAAATACTATATGATCTCACTTATATGTAGAATCTAAAACAGACTCAGAAGTAGGGAGTGGAATAGTGGTTACCATAGGTGGAGTGAGAGAAAAATGAGGAGGTGAAAGAGTACACTTAGGTAAGAAGAATAAGTTTCAGCAATCTAATGTGCAGCATGGTGACTATAATTAACAATACTGTATTGAACACTTGAAATTTGCTAACAGAGTAGCTCTGAGTGTTAATACGCACATACACACACACACACAAACACAATGGTAACTATATGAGGTGACAAATATGTTAATTAGGCTGATTGTGGTGATCATTTTACAATGCATATATGTGTGTGTGTGTGTGTGTGAAAATATCAAATTGTACACTTTAAATATATTCAATTCTTATTTGTCAAATACCTATATAATAAAAGAGAAACATGTAAATTGACCGTCCCTCCACTACGCTCACCAGCCAATCAGGAGTGAGTATGCAAATTAACCCAACAAAGATGGCAGATTAATTTGCATACAGAGTTGCCGGGTGGAGAGTAGAGCGGGAGAGCCGGCAGAGAGTGGAGCAGCTTGGGGAACTTGGCTCCCCAAGCCACCAGACAGAGAGCAGAGAGGGAGAGCTGGCAGCTTGGAGGACTTGACAGAGTGGGAGAGCATGGGATGGAGACAGAGCAAGAAGGGAAAACCAAGAGCACGGGGAGCACCAGGAATTCTGGGAATAGTAGTTCTGGTGGCAGCCCAGGACCTGATGCAGAAGCCCAGAGCGTGGGGAGCACCAGGAATGCTGGGAATCATAGTTCTGGTGGCAGACAGATCTCCTAGACACTAGAGCAAAGTGAGCCTGTAGCAAATTACTGTTGTGGTGGGGGATGGAGGGAAAGCAAAGGTGAGAGACATAAGTAAAATCAGAGTGTCTAGGAAAAATTAAAGAGAAGATATCCTAAAACTTCCAGGAAATCTCCACCAATGAAGCAAAGAAAAAAAAAAAGCCTCTGTTATTCTCTGAGCAACAAACCAAACTGGGTTGGGGGTCTCAGAAAATTTGCTCATATGATTGCAAAGACAGACAGAAACTCCTTGATTGGAGAGGGCTCCCCTGAGGGCTCCCAGATTGGAGAGGGTGCAGGTTGGGCTGAAGGACCCACCCCCAGTGCACGAACCTTCATGCACCGGGACCCTATCTAATAAACCTTCATGCACCTAGTCCTATCTAATAAAAGAGAAACATGGTAATTAGCCATAACTTCGCTACCCTTCACATTGGCTAATCAGGGTGATATGCAAATTAACTGCCAACGAAGACGGGGGCCGGCAGCCAGGCAACTGACGCGAACAGGAGGCTTGCTTGCTCCAGTGACGGAGGAAGCCAATGTTCCCCGCCTGCCACTGCTGGGCTCTGAGCTGCACTCTAAGAAACATTGTTACAAATATAGAAGCTAAACAAAACCCCAGAAACCTGCTTTCAGCCAGCCAGGATCTCAGAGCTGGAGTTGAAACAGTGTTTCGATTATAGAACCCAAACAAACCAGATACCTGCTTTCAGCAGCCGAGGCCTCAGAGCTGGAGCCAAGCCTCAGAGCTAAAGCTGGCCCAGAATTTAAAAAAAAGAAAAAGAAAAAAAGGAGCGGTTGGGAGCTTCAGTCACCTGCCAGCCTGAAAACAGCCCTCAACCCCTCACCCAGACTGGCCAGGCACCCCAGTGGCGACCCCCACCTTGATCCAGGACACCCTTCAGGGCAAACCAGCCGGCCCCCACCCATGCACCAGGCCTCTATCCTATATAGTAAAAGGGTAATATGCCTCCCAGCACCGGGATCAGTG
>NW_005357451.1:236175-240028 GCF_000412655.1 Myotis brandtii | reverse complement strand
GGGGCGCCACAACCTCCCCATCGACCCTGCCTTGAGTGTGACAGGGGGCGGTGCCCCAACCCCCCAATTCCTACTACCCTGAGCATGACTGAGGGTGGCATCGCAACCTCCTGATCCGCCCTGCTCTGTGCATGACAGGGGGCAGCGCCCCAACCCAATCAGCCCCAGACTGTGAGAGGGCACAAGTGGGGCTGAGGGACACCGCCCCCCCGCCAGTGCACAAATTTTTGTGCACTGGGCCTCTAATATCTCTATAAAGCTGAAAAAAAGGTTCAAGCCTACTATGAGAATTCTGTCTCCACTGAGGGAAGAGCAATCTCATTATGTATTCTATAAATATAACTTGCTTATACCCAATTAGAAATTACAATTAGATTCAGTTAGCTATAAAACCACATTTAAATTAAATTTAACAAAAGTAACTAGAACTCCAAAATCAATATTCTCCTCTGTTGTTTTTTGGTGAAAACAAGCAAGTAAGAAGAAAATGGGTCAAACTCATATATCTCAGAAATCTTTTAAAAAGAAATATCCAGTGATGGCTGACCATATCTACACACAGACCAATTGCCAGTCATTTTACAGATCTGAATACTGCAAATTCCATGGTTTAAAATAAATGGTCACCCCACAGCTCTCCAGAGTTTTCTAGTAAAGAGGTATTCAATTATATTCACTAGATTGTACTTAATAAGGCAGGGATATATTGCTACTTTTTAAAGTCACGCTTAGCAAGAAGAATTGAACTTAAAAAAGAACATTTAATTAGCCACAAGTTTACCAGAAAAATCAATTAATCAGAACACCTCATTCCTACAGTGAATAGAGACTTTATTGTAACTAGATGTAAGTAGATCCATAACTCACTTTACACAATAAAAGTACATGAAAAAGTTGCATGCAAATCATATTTTCATTTCTTTAGAAATTGTTAAGTTCCTCAAGAAATGGGCCCTTTGTGGAATGATAGTCCCTAGCACTTAGCGACACCAACTTTAACAAGTAATTCTATTAAATTCTATTTAAAATGTGCTAGGGAAAACACTAAATATCAAGGAATTCTGTATATCCCAAAATATAGTAAAGAGTACAAATTTATTTTTAAATTCTGAAATATGCAAATGCAGATATTAGGGTCAGATGCTAGTTACTGATCTTCCTACCTAGATTTTGGAGTGTCAAGGTAGGCTTAAACCCGTCATATCTCTCAGACTAAAAAAGGAAAAAGAATACTGAGAGATAGCAAGCTAGTAGGGAAGTGAATCTAACCTAGACTGCTAATAAAAATTAATAAAAGTTTACGGTTATATTATTATAATACAACTAGAGGTCCAGTGAACAAATTTGTGCATGGGTGGAGTCCAGCTGGCCCACCCTGATGGGGGCCCATTGGGCCGCGCTGGTGGGGGAAAGGGGCTGCAGCTGGCTGTGGGGAGGGTCCGTGGGTGGTTGGTCGGCCAGCCCCACCCCTGATCATAGTGTTGGGGGCTGATTGGGGATGGAGCCGGCCAGGAGGAGGGGCCACAGGCAGTTGGCTGGCCAGCTCCACTCCTTAGAGGCCCAGTGCACAAATTAATGCATGGGTGGGGTCCGGCTCGCCCAGCCCCACTCGGGGTGGATCAGGGCAGAGCCTGTAGGGAGGAGGAGATGGCTGGAGGTTGGCCGGCCAGCCCGCTCCGATCGGGGCCCAATCATGGCTGGGCCAGCTGGGGGGAGGGACTGAGGGTGATTGGCCAGTGGGCCCTGCCCCCAGTTGGAGTTGGGGGACTGACTGGGGGTGGAGCCGGCCATAGGAAGGGGCTGTGGGCAGTGGGCTGGCCAGCCCCACCACCAAATGAGGTGGGGGGCCAATCAGGGGTCAGCGACCAGGGGGAGGGGCCATGAGAGGTTGGCCAGCCAGCCCCACCCCTGATTGCAGTGGAGGGGTTGATTGGGGGCCAGCAGCCTGGGGGAGGGGCCATGGGTGGTTGGCCGGCTGGCCCTGCCCCTGATGGGGGTGTTAGGAGCCGATTGGGGGCAGGGCCAGCCAGGAGGGGGGAAAGGAGGGACGATTGGGGCCCGGATCAGGCTAGTTGGCTGCCACAGTGTGCATCATAGCCAGTCTTTCTGGTCATTCTGGTTGTTCTGTTATTCCAGTCGTTGGGTTTTTATTAATATAGATGCTTAGAATAGTGCCTCACACATATGCAAGAGGAACTCAGAAAATAATTTGGGTTAAATTTTATACATGTCAGCTTGACAATGTATTGAAATTTTTATGCATTCTGACCTACAATTCCATTTCTATAAACTTATTAGAAGGAAATTGTTATAGATCTACATACAGCTTTATGTATAGAATGTTTCGACAAAGTACTATTACAGTAAACAAATTATTAGAAATAAGCTAAATTTAACCTGGAAAAAAAATAAATAAGCTAAATTTTAAAAAATTATGAAATTTGTACATTTGATAATGGTACATTCATACAACAGAATATCTGAGACACCAATAAGAATTCTGTGCAATGTTATCTAAATAGTCAGTGGTGGCGTCAATATTCAGATTCCAACCCAAATGATTCAATATACATTTCTAAGTATGTACAGAAACATTATGGTGACTTAAAGCTGGAAAAGGAAAAAGTAAAATGGAGACCGAATCAGTAACCACAATTAGATATCAACAGGCCTATATGATAGACTAGATCAACAAGATGAAAGTTAAACAGGCATATATATACTGCAATTGAACCCCAAAAGTCTATATGCATAAGTACAGTTTGGGAAAAGACATACCTTACCAGTGGCTCATATAAAAAATTTAACAAATTTTAATTAAGAACTACAAGTTCACTATGTCATGATCAAAGGTAATTTTGCTAAATTTTATACATGAGATTGATTGTTAGGACACAAAATAAAAAAATATATAAAGTATATAAAAGTGAATGTGATCTTAGGCAGCTTCAATATAAATATATTATCTAGAACAGAAGTCAGAGTCTGACTCAATGGAGCAGTGGTCAAAATATTTAAACCCGAGGAAAATGCTAACCATCCCAAATATGTATGGCAAAGAATGATTAAGAGAGTGAAGGAACTGCCTGGCTGGTGTGGCAGCAATTGAGCATTGACCTATGAACAAGCAAGTTATGGTTCGATTCCTGGTCAGGGTACATGCATGTGTTGTGGGCTCCATCCCCAGTATGGGGCATGCAGGAGGCAACAATCAATGATTCTCTCATCATTAATGTTTCTATTTCTCTTTCATTCTCCCTTCCTCTGTGAAATCAATACACACACACACACACACACACACACACACACACACACACACTACTAGTGGCCCAGTGCACGAAAGTCATGCACGGAAGGGGGGTGTCCCTCAGCCTGGCCTGCACCCTCTCCAATTTGGGACCCCTCGGGGGATGTCTGACTGCCGGTTTAGGCCCGAGCCCACAATCAGGGAATGCTGGCTCTTAACTGCTCACCTGCCTGCCTGCCTGATCACCCCTAACCACTCTGCCTGCTGGCGTGCTCACCCCCAACTGTCCCCCCAGCTGGCCTTCTTGCCCCCAACTGCCCCCCTTGCTGGCCTCCCCCCCAACTGCCCCTCCCGCCAGCCTCCTCAACCCCGCCACCATGGCTTTGTCCGGAGGGACGTCCAGAAGGTCTCCCGGAAGGTCTCCAGGTCTAATTAGCATATTACCCTTTTATTAGTATAGATACACACACACACACACACACACACACACACACACACCCACAAACTAGGGGCTCAGCGCACAAATTCGTGCACCTTAAAAGAACTGTGGGCCGCGAGGCTGCGGTGGGCACAGGGGCAGGTCTCAGCCCATCCTCTGCATCCCCG
>NW_005357451.1:234769-235136 GCF_000412655.1 Myotis brandtii | reverse complement strand
GGATTTATTTATCTTCTATGGCTGTCACTGGAGCTTAGAGCCGGCTTTAGCTCTGAGGCTCGGCTCCAGCTCTGAGACCTCAGCTGCTGAAAGCAGGTATCTGGGTTTGTTTGGGTTCTATAATTGTAACACTGTTGTAGTCCTGTTTGCTCCAGCTCTGAGGGCTGAAAGCAGGTTTCTGGGGTTTATTTACCTTCTGTAATTGCAACATTGTTTCTTAGACTGTAGCTCAGAGGCCAGCAGCGGCAGGCGGGGAACCTTGGCTTCCTCCATCACTGGAGAAAGCAAGCTTCCTGTTCGCTTCAGCTGCCTGGCTGCTGGCCGCCATCTTGGTTGGCAGTTAATTTGCATATCTCGCTGATTAGCC
>NW_005357451.1:227609-234672 GCF_000412655.1 Myotis brandtii | reverse complement strand
TAGGCTTAAGCTACTAATATACTTATCCAGGGAGCAAAAGTAGTTAACATCTGAAGAGTTGTTTGGTGAAAGAGAGATGAGAATTTTTCTGTATGGTACCAATGTAAGAGATACAAGGCAAATGGGTAGAACTTATTATGACAAAGGTTTGTCTGACCTAAGAAAGGACCTCAAATGTTTTTCATTTATTTTAATATATTTTTAATTGATTTTTTACAGAGAGGAAGGGAGAGGGATAGAGAGTTAGAAACATTGATGAGAGCAAAACATCGATCAGCTACCTCCTGGACACTCCCCACTGGGGATGTGCCCACAACCAAGGTACATGCCCTTGACTGGAATCGAACCCGGGACCCTTGAGTCCAAAGGCCGATGCTCTATCCACTGAGCCAAACCGGTTAGGGCAAGGACCTCAAATTGAATGAGAGCTGCCAGCAAATTGAACGGATTGCCTTAGGTTCCTTAATCCAGAGTTATATTCATGTAGAAGATAAATGATCACTTAGTGTACCTATTGTACCTTAGTAACATACAGAAGACTGAACTAGAAAACATACAAAGTCACTTTCAAAAATGAGATCTTAATGAGTTTCTTAAACTAACGCTTCCAAATACCTGTATACATTTTCAAGAAAGAAAAACCAGACAGCTTAAAAGTACTAAGACCCTGGACTACTCATTGATTATTCATTGAGAAAAATCACCAAATGTTTTTCCTTGGAATTAGGATATTAGAATTTTGAGTTAAATATAATATAGTGTTTATTTTAAGACACCTTATAACTGTTTCTCTCAACTTATAAAATGTGTTTAACAAACATTTCAAAGACATTTTTTATGAGTAGGGGTAACAACAACATAATAAAAATTCATTTTATCATATTTATATTATAAAAAAATTCACAAACATTTATACACAAGTTACCTGCTCTGGTTTCATTAGCTGCTTTTTGGATTCCTCTTCTTTGGCTGCATGCACACTTATAGATGCAAATATCAGCCCTGCAGGCATGATTGTCAGCTTTCGCATCTGAGAAAGATACACACAATAAATAAACATTTATTTTTATCGTTGAGAGTATTACAGATGTCCCCCATTTTTCGCCCTTTGCCCCTCTCCACTGGGGTCCTGCAACCCTCCAGGCATTCACTGCACTATTGTCTGTGCCCATGGGTTATGCATATAAGTTCTTTGATTAAATTTCTTCCCACACCCCCACTCCCCTTCCCTCTAAGATTCATCAGTCTGTTGCATGCTTCCATGTCTCTGGACCTATTTTGTTTATTAGATTCCCCATATAAGTGAGATCATGTGATACTTGTCTTTTTCTGACTGGCTTATTTCACTTAGCATCATAACCTCTAGATCCATCCATGCTGTCACAATGGGTAACAGATCCTTTTTTATAGCTGCATAGTATTTTATTGTGTAAATACACTATAATTTTTTGTCCACTCATCTACTGATGGGCACTTAGGCTGTTTCCAGAGCTTAGCTATTGTACATAATGCTGCTATGAACATAGGGGTGCTTGAAAAGTTTCCCATCCTCAATTTCCTAATAAATTTTGTGGGCATCTGTGGAACACTAAGGGTTTCATTAAAACTTATTGAAAACCGAAGCATTACAAATTACTTCTCCAAACATTTTTAGAATATAATTCCTAAAATTCTCTTCTCATACTAGATGGTAGAGTATTATTTTTACCAATAACTTAACTACCTACTTCATATGGAATATAGCCACACACAAAAATTACCAGGAAGAAATGAATATAAAATTTAAGGGATGAAGTGGAATAGATCATGGTATTCATTCAGTCCACAAATATTAACTGAGTAACTACTGTATGCTAGACCCTGGTCTTAGTGCTTAGGATACATCAGTGAACAAAACAAAGATCCTTGCTCTCATGCAGCTGACATTCTAGTAGAACAGAGACAAATAATAAACACAATAACTACATTATGTGGAATATAACAAATTGTTATAAATATTATGAAAAAATAAAGGAAAGGGTGATTTGAAGTACTGAGTGAATCAGGTTACATCTGGAAATACAAATTTACACTATTAATTTAAAAAGTTTCCTTCCATTACAAATACCTTTCCCCTAAATTCCCAATGCATTCTCCCCCCCACACCCCGCCCCTGGTTTCACAGAGTGTAGAGCCAACATGACCTGTGTTTTTTATATAATTTGATTTGAATTTAAAATGCAGGAAAATTACAGGATCTAAGAACGAAGTATTCCAGTGTTTATTCAAGTACCAAAGTAATTCCCCAAAACTACATATTCAACAGGCCAAATGAAAAGCTTTCCAGGGAACAAATATTTTAAGATCTTGATTCTTTAGAAGGGAAAGGAGACTTACTGAAATCAATAAAGAACATCCAGAGAGAAGAGGTCTCTTTGGCTTACATGCAAGTGTAATTGTGCATAACTGGAAGAAATCCTGGCCAAAAATTTCTAAACGTTCTCTAATAGTGCCTATATTTCATTTCTGAAACATTTTTGAATATTTTCTGAGTGGAGTAAAGAAAGCTACAGGAACTAATTAAATAATTTCCTGTTTAAACTACACATGACTCTGATTTAGACTGAGATTCCAGAAATACAGGGTAAAATGAAGACTCAATACTAATCAGACAAAATTTGTCCACTTTTTCCCTCTTCAAGCCTCCCACTAACACATATAGTATCACATAATGATTTATCTAGGCGTGCCTTCCTAAGACATCATTTTTTATTTCTTATATCCAGTAGGTATTTACTAATCAAATAACAAGATTTCCACTCCATACCTATGTCAGGTGTCAATAAATAGCATATTAAAACTGATGCCAGCAATAATGCTCTCCCCGGTACTTGGGAAATTTAGGTAATAAAGCCCTGAAATGATTATCTGAACAATGTCAATTCTTATAACATTTATAAACTATTTCTAAAACACCTGATTAGACTTTACTCCCTAGATACAATAAAAACACTTTTGCCCTAACTGGTTTGGCTCAGTGGATAGAGCGTCAGTCTGAGGACTCAAGGGTCCCAGGTTCGATTCCGGTCAAGGGCATGTACCTTGGTTGCGGGCACATCCCCAGTAGGGAGTGTGCAGGAGGCAGCTGATCGATGTTTCTCTCTCATCGATGTTTCTAACTCTCTATCCCTCTTCCCTCTCTTTAAAAAATCAATAAAATATATTTAAAAAAAACACTTTTGACATATACTAATACCTGAAAATTTTTCAACACGCTAATGTTCTCAGAGTATAATCATCTTACTTTGCATAATGTAATAATAATAAATGTAGACTATAAAAAACTCATAGGTACTACTTGGTAATTATGATCTAGTGGTCCAGAGTCTGGATTGATTAACTAAACTGTAGGCGAAAAAGATAATATAGCTTAAAAATGCCTAAGTATCTTAGCTACATTTTCTACTCATGTGGACAGGGTTCATTCACCTTGACTGTTTTTTTTTTTTCATATACATTTTTTATTATTTTTTAAAATAAAAATTACTGGGGGGACATTGGTTCCAAAAATTATATAGGTTTCAAATGTACAACTCCATGATACATCATCTGTATATTGTATTGTGTGCTCTACTTCCAAAGTCAAATCTTCAGTCACCATATATTTGAACTCTTTTACCCTTTATTATCCCTCAAAACCACTTCCCACTGGTAACAGCATACTGTTATCTGTGTCTATGAGTTTTTGTTTGCTTGTTTATTTGTTGCTTTCAATTATCCTATATGAGTAAAATAATGTCATTCTTGACTTTTTCTGTCTGACTTATTTCACTAAGCATGATATTCTTAAGATCCATCCTTGTTGTTGCAAATGGTAGTATTTCATCTTTTCTTATGACTGAGTAGTATTCCATTGTATATATGTTCCACTTCTTTATCCAATCATCTATGGAAGGACACAGTGGTTATTTACATAACATTCCTATCCTGAAACAGGAAGAACTGGAAAATCTAAATAGAAAGATCAACGGTGAGGAAATTGAAAGAACCATCAAAAACTTCCCCAAAAGTAAAAGTCCACAACCATATGACTTCACTAGTGAAATCTACCAACCATTCAAAGAAGATTTTTACCTTTCTCAAACTGTTTCAAAAATTAAAGAAGCAATATTTCCTAACACATTTTATGAGGCCAACATATCCCCAATACCAAAACCTGGCAAGGATAACACACTAAAAAACAAACAAACAAACAAAAAACCACTACAGAGTCATATCTCTGATAAATACAAATGCAAAAATCTTAAACAACATACTAGCAAATTGAATACAATTAAAATTGAATAAAATTTAAAAAAATAATACATCACTATCAAGTGGGGTTCATTCCAAGGGCACAAGGATGGTTCAACATATGCAAATCTATCAATGGATTTCACCACATGAACAAAACAAAAGATAAAAATCATATGATGTTATCAACAGATGCAGAAAAAGCATGTGATAACATACACCATCCATTTATGATTAAAACACCCAACCAAAAGTGTACAGAAGAAAAGTATCTCAACATAATAAAGGACATCTGTGACAAACCCTCAGCTAACATCATACTCAATGGTGAAAACTAAAAGCTTTTAGTCTAAGATCAGGAACAAGAAAAGGATGCCCATTCCTACCACTCTTATTCAACATAGTGTTAGAAATCCTAGCAAGAGCAATCAAGCAAGAGAAAGAAATAACAGGTATCCAAATAGGGAATGAAGAAGTGAAATTGTCACTCTTTGCAGAGGACATAAATCTTTATATAGAAAACCCTAAACACTCCGCTAAAAATATTTCACTAACATCAAAAGGAATCAGGAGGAAATAAAGAATGACATAGGTACAATAAAGAACACAATGGAAGGCTTCAATAGTAGACTAGAAAAATCTGAGGACCGCATCGGCAAGCTAGAACACAAGGTAGAAAAACAAACCCAAGCAGAGCAGCAACTGAAAAAAAAAAATAACTTAAAAAGCAAGAGGAGAGCTTAAGGGAGCTTTGGGACAACAAGAAACGAAACAACATCTGCATTATAGGGTGCCAGAAGGAGAAGAAGCTGAGCAAGGAATACAAAACCTGATTGAAGAAATATGAAAGAAAACTCCCCTGATTTGGGGAAGAAAAAAGTCACAAGTCCAAGAAGCACACAGAGTCCCAAATAAGATGAACCCAAAAATACCCACACCAAGACACATCATAATTACATTGGCAAACATCAACAACAAAGTAAGAATCCTAAAGACTGCGAGAGAAAGACAGACAGTTACCTACAAGGGATCTCCCATTAGATCAGGTGTCCTCAAACTACAGCCCGCGGACAACATGCAAATACAAATATTGTATTTGTTCCCGTTTTGTTTTTTTACTTCAAAATAAGATATGTGCAGTGTGCATAGGAATTTCATAGTTGAATTTGTTCATAGTTGTTTTTTTAAACTATAGTCCAGCCCTCCAACGGTCTGAGGGACAGTGAACTGGCCCCCTGTTTAAAAAGTTTGAGGACCCCTGCATTAGATTATCAAATGATTTCTCAACAGAAATACGTCAGGCCAGAAGGGAATGAAATGAAATATACAAAGTGATACAAAGCAAGGGACTGAATCCAAGAATACTATACCCAGCAAGGCATAATTGAAGGGGCAATCAGGAGCTTCACAGACAAAAAAAGAATAAGAGAATTTATTACCACCAAGCAAGCAAAGCAAGAAATGCTAAAGGGATTGCCATAAAAAGAAGAAATAGGGAAAAAGGAACACAGGCATAGAGAATAAAAATGGCTAGAAACAAGTACCTATCCATAATAACCTTAAATATAAATGGACTAAATGCTCTAAATAAAAGACACAGGGTAGTTGAATGGATAAGAAAACATGACCCATATATTTGCTGTCTACAAGAGACCCACCTCAGGACAAAGGACTGACACAGACTGATAGTGAAGGAATGGGAAATAATTTTTTTTAGGCAAATTGAAATGAAAAAAAAAAAAGCTGGGGTAGCAATACCTATATCTGACAAAACAGACCCTAAAGTGAAGGCCATAACAATACCAGATATCAAGTTGTATTACACAGCCACTGTTCTCAAAACTGCCTGGTACTGTCACAAGAACTGACATATAGACCAATGGAAAAGAACAAAGAACCCAGAAATCGACCCAAGCCATTATGCTCAATTAATATTTGCCAAAGGAGGCAAGAGCATACAATGGAGTTAAGACAGTCTCTTTAATAAATGGTGTTGGAAAAATTGGACAGATACATGCAAAAAAAATTAAACTAGATCACCAACTCAAACCATTCATAAAAATAAACTCAAAATGAATAAAGGACTTAAATGTAAGAGAGGAAACCACAAAAATCTTAGAAGACTCCATAGGCAGCAAAATATTCATAGCAATATCTTTACCGATACAGCTCCTAGGACAATGGAAGCTAAGGAGACAATTAAAAAAAATGGGACTACATTAAAATAAAAAGTTTCTACACAGCAAAAGAAACCATCAACAATAAGAGAGCCCACTGCATGGGAGAACATATAGGGGAACTCATACAACTTAACAAAAGGAAGATAAACAACCCAATAAAAAATGGGCAAAGGACCTAAATAGACCCCTTTCGAAAGAGGACATACAAAAGGCCAAGAGACATATGAAAACATGCCCAAAGACACTAATCATCCCAGAGATATAAATCAAAACGACAATGAGGTATTTTCTCACACCTGTCAAAATGGCTATCATCAACAAATCAAGAAACAACACGTGTGGTGAGGATTTGTAGAAAAAGGAACGCTTGTGCACTGCTAGTGGAAGTGCAGACTGGTGCAGCCACTGTGGAAAACAGTATGAAGTTTCCTCAAAAAACTAAAAATGGAACTCCCATTTGACCCAGTAATTCCACTTCTAGGAATATATCCCAAGAAACCAGAAATACTCATTAGAAAGGACATATGTACCCCTATGTTCATTGCAGCACAATTTACAATAGCTAAGATTTGGAAACAGTCTAAGTGCCCATCAGCAGATGAGTGGATTAC
>NW_005357451.1:226119-226937 GCF_000412655.1 Myotis brandtii | reverse complement strand
ATGGACACAGACAATAGTGTGGTGAAGGCCTGGGGTTGGGGTGCCGGGGCAGAGTGGGAGAGGTCAATGGGGGAAAAGGGGGACATAAGTAATACTTTAAACAATAAAGATTTAAAAATAGTACCTCAAACACAAAAAAGTGAAAAAACATAGCATTACAGACTACAAAATGGACACTTGTTCATAGTATGAGAGGTAAACAAAAAGACATGGCATTAACTTTTTCAGCTTCACTTGGGAACATAAACATATGAGTTTTCCTTTCTTTACTAACAGAATTGAAATGTAACATTCTCATCTATAAGAATTTTTGTTCACTGTTTTGTAATAATGAGAATATATTTATTGTATACTAATCTATAAACAGTCCTAATAATTAGTTTTGCTTTAGCGATGTAACACCATGTAGCAGAATTATTTTATTAAATCAAGGGTCCTGTGTTAAGTATAGAACAAAATTATAATTTTAAAAGGTAAGCCCTAAAAATAAAAGAAAAGGAAAACAAATCATGTGGAGACAATGATCAATGTGGAGACAGGAACAATTCAAAGTGGATTTACAGACAACTAGTTGACTGTCCATCCCTAATAGGCTATACCCAAAGGATAAAAAAAAATAGCAAAAACAACAATGAAAACTTAAAACTTTTCAATAATTATATTATTGGTGGCAGTGTAGGTATTATACTATTAAAATGCTGCATGTATATTGTAGAATAAGATATTTAAACATGCTGGTATTTAATCAACCTTACCAGTTGATTATCTTATATTATCACTAGAGGCCCGGGGCACAAAAATTTGTGCACTCGGGGGGG
>NW_005357451.1:223500-224648 GCF_000412655.1 Myotis brandtii | reverse complement strand
CTCCGTCACTGAAGCAAGCAAGCCTCCTGTTCACTTCAAGCTGCCTGGCTGCCGGCCGCCATCTTGGTTGGCAGTTAATTTGCATATCGCCCTGATTAGCCAATGGGAAGGGTAGCGGAGGTACGGCTAATTACCATGTTCCTCTATTATTAGATAGGATGATAAAAAATGTATAAAACACAGATAAAATCGTCAAATGGCACCATGGGAATTCAATAAGAAAATTCAAGAATTTGGAAAGTCTATAGGGCAAATGACATGACCTGATTTCTTCAATAAATAAAGAGCGATGGAGAGAGACTTAAGAGACTTAAAATCAATAAACTGCAATGTATGGATAATATTTGGATCCAGAATTTTTAAAATGAACTTTAAAAAATTATAACACATCAGTGATATTTTAACATTGACTAGATACATGATATTAATGACTTATTGATAATTTATACTCCGTATGTAATAATATTTTCTCAGGAGTTCCAGTTTTTTAAAAGATATAAACTGATATTTTTACAGATTAAATATACTTGGAATTTGCTTCAAATAATACAGATATCGGGTAGAGATGAAACAAGATAGGCCTAAACTAGAAAATGATTGAAGCTGAGTTATAGGCATATATTATATTACTAGAGGCCCGGTGCATGAATTTGTGCACAGGTGGGGTCCCTCGGCCTGACCGGCAATTGGGGCCAATTGGGGGGCTGTCCTGCCAGGGGGAGGGACTGCAGGAGGTTGGCCCCAGCAGCAACCTAACCAATCACTGATTCCACGAGGAATCAGGCTTCCTTCTCCCTCCTGTCTGGGTCCGGGGTGAGGGTGAACCAGATTCGGGGCTGTCAGGGCCCCAGCAGCAAACTAAGGCACAGCTGATTCTGCGAGGAATTGTGCTCCCTCCTCTCTGGGTCTGGGTGCAGGTGAACCAGATTTGGGGCTGTCATGTCCCCAGCAGCAAGCTAACCAATGGCCGATTCTCAGAGGAATCAGGCTCCCTCCTCCCTCCTGTCTGGGTCCAGGGTGCAGGTGAACCAGATTTGGGGCTGTCAGGGCCCCAGCAGCAAGGTCTGGGTCAGTGAACATCATAGCTACTGGACAGTGGTCCAGTCGTTCTGGTCTTTCAGTCTAAAGGTCACTTAAGCTTTCATATA
>NW_005357451.1:220276-223353 GCF_000412655.1 Myotis brandtii | reverse complement strand
GTTCTCTGTACTTTTTTTAATGTTTGAAATTTTCCATAATAAAAATCTTAAAAAAGACTCCTGTTAAACGTAGGATATATCACATTATAATCTTTTAACAGTATTTTTCCATTGATATGAGGATAGTTTACTAAGAATACTAGCAAAAGGCAAGAACAGAAGGAAGCACTATAGTATTACCAACCAATATTCTACTGCTACTCTACTCTCAAGTGCAAAGGTGAAATATTTTATTGTTTATATCTCTTGTTTTCTCCTTGCTATCTATTCTTTCATTCAGTTAACAGTCAGGTTCCTACTGTACAATTATATTAAGTGCTGGGTTACAAAGATGATTAAGATATGATTCATGTCCTCAAAGAATCACATTCTAGTAGAGGAGACAGATGTATAATACAAAAATTGCCTACAGTGATGAGTGTTATAATACACGTCGTTACAGAGTGCTTTAGGGTCCACCAACCTAGACTAGGACCTTACCATCTGTTTGGTAAAGTAGTGGAAAGAGAACAGACTTCAGAATTAGACCTAGTTATAAATTCTAGCTATACTACTTACTAGTGGTGCAGCTTAGGGCAAATTATTTGATTCGGTATCAATCTCTATAGATGTAATATTACCTATCTCACAGGAATGAGCACAGAAAAATGGTTCATATATATTAACTATCATCATCATCGTCATAGCCAATGGCCACCACTCCATTCTCATCTAATTCCAACCAACTATAATTAACACCGTTAACCAAAATACTTCTTTTGTTAGATTACCACCCTGCAAGTAAATAAATTGGTACCCTCTTTCCTAGCACACTATTTAAAACCATTTTGCATTTTCCAGGTTCTCCATAATCTATCTTCAATCTATACAGGTAATCTAATTCCCACTACTACACAACACTTATTCTTAGCTTCCTATTGCAATTGCAGCTAGTCAATGATAGTATTTTCTCCACAAGCACACTGTTACTTCTTGGGAACAGGGGAACAATAATTACATGTTGATGAGATGAGATCAGTTTCCTGGCATGGGCCTAGGAAATTCATAAGTTTATGGCTGTGTATTTTTTACCTTTGAAGCACCACCAGTGCATTTCTGAATGTCAGGCTATCGGTGCAGCAAATGTTGTGGCAGGCTAGAAGAGTTGCACTTGCTGCAGTAAAACACTGCCTTTCATTCTATCTTGGCCTCAGAGCATTCCGACCTACATATTTGATCTTTGGCCAATATAGATTTTAAAAATGACTATGCTTTCTCCATTTCACTCAAAGAGCATATTTTTAACACTTGTGGGGTAGGTACAAGCCTCAGTAGATGCTGGCATATTAGAATATACTAGTAGCTATGCAACAAGTAATCCATGCAAACAATCTGAGAGACCTTCAAAATGAAATTTGTAAGAAAATTCAATTGTGCTCACAACATTGAAAGTGTAAATTGCTTTCAAATACTTGCCTCAACAGCGTGTGAGTCTATTTCCAGCACCTAATGAGCTGTGACAAATTGAGATTAGTCATCAAAATTCAGGACAGCCATTAGCAGCTTAATAGAACTTTGCATGCAGCAGTGTCCTTTGATCTCTTCAGTGTGAAGGCCTGAGAGGAAATAGTGATATAATGGAAAAAACAACAGACTGCAAATTGGTAAAGCAGAGTTCTAGTCTGGACTCTGCTCATATCTCACTATGTTAAATTTTACACGTAAATTCGCTTTCACTATGAATTAGATTGTCCATTTGTGAAAGAAGGCTGCACTACAAAATGTCCAAACTTCCTTCTAATTTTGACAATGCATAATTCTAAAGTTTAGTGATAATTTCCAAGTGTATAATTTACTACAGATAAGCTATTAACATTGTATTTCTCTAAAACCAGAAGGGCCTTAGCTGTTTTGGCTCAGTGGATAGAGCCTCGGCCTGCGGACTTAAGGGTCCCAGGCTCGATTCTGAAGGGAACATTTGTGGGCTCGCCACCTAGTAGGAGGTTTGCAGGAGGCAGCAGATCAAGCAGATCAATGATTCTTATCATTGATGTTTCTGTCTCTCTCCCTCTCCCTTCCTCTCTGAAATCAATAAAAATATATTTAAAAACCAGAAGGGAAATCACCAACAAATAATTACTTTATACTAAAATAATACTGTTGATTATATGATCCGAATCACTTTTTTTTAAGAAAAAACTTCTCAGTGGGCAGAAAATTTTTAAAAAATTATTAAATTGAATATATTGGGATGACATTGGTTTCAAGTATACAACTCAAGAAAATATCATCTGCACACTGCATCATGCACCCATCACCCCTATCAAAGCCTCTTTCTGTCCCCAAGCGCTCCTCTGCCCCCCTACACCTAGCTCCCACACCTTTCCCTCAGGCTATCACCACATTTTTGTCTGTGTCAATGTGTTATATATCCATATATTTTTGCTTAATCCATACCTCTGTTTCTATTTTGTTCCTCAGTTTATTTTGTTCATTAGATTCCATATATAAGTACACCATATTATTTGTCTTTCTCTGGCTTATTTCACATAGCATAATAATCTCCAGGTCCATGCAGACACAAAAGATAAGATTTCCTTTTCTTATTTTAACATTCAATTTTGTAAATGTACCACAGCTTTTTATCCATTCATCTACTGATGGGCACTTGGGTTGTTTCCAGATCTTAGCTATTGTAAATTGTACTGCTATAAACATAGAGGTACATATATTCTTTCGAATTAGTATTGCAGATTTCTTCAGTTATATTCCCAGAAGTGAGATCCACTAGGTCAAAAGGCAGTTCCATTTTTAATTATTTGAGGGAACTACTGTTTTTCCACAGTGGCTTCAGCAGTCTGCATTCTCACCAGCAGTGCACAAGGGTTCTTTTTTCTCCACATCCTCACCAGCACTTATTTGTTGATTTGTTGATGATAGAGGTGTGAGGTGATACCTCACTGTGGTTTTAATTAGCATCTCTCTGATGATTAGTGATGTTTGAGTATTTTTTAATATGTCTCTTGACCATCTGTATGTCTCCTTGAAATAAGTGTCTATTCTAGCCGTGGGCAAACTACGGCCCGCGGGCCGGATCC
>NW_005357451.1:204295-220227 GCF_000412655.1 Myotis brandtii | reverse complement strand
GATGTTTACTTTGAATTTATATTAGTTCACACAAACACTCCATCCATGCTTTTGTTCCAGCCCTCCCGTCCAGTTTAAGAACCCATTGTGGCCCTCGAGTCAAAAAGTTTGCCCACCCCTGGTCTATTCAGATCCTTTGCCAATTTTTTAATTGGTTTGTTTATCTTTTTGGTGTTGAGTAGTATAAGTCCTTTATATATGTATTTTGGAAATTAACCCATTATTAGATGTATCAGCAAATATGATCTCCCATTATAGTGGATTAGCATTTCATTTGGTTGATGGTTTCTTTTGCTGTACAGAAGCTAGAAATCCAGGTGCCCTCTTAATGGGCCAATGCACAAATTTTCATTTGTAGCAACTCACCCTGGGCTCCAGGACAGAAAGGGCAGAGTGGACTAGAGTCCTGTGAGGAGAGACTCGGTTTTGTGACTTTGGGACTTTGGGGAGAGAGGTGGAGAGACAGCCAACAGAGTCCCTGTGCTGAGTCCCTCTTCCACACCACAGATGCCATCTTTCTTGGGTTGACCACTTCCTTCCATGTGGCATCAGCCTGGGAGAGTGCAATAGTCCCAGCCTCACAACTCCCAATAACCAAACCCTGCTGAATTCATGCACCTCGGAGCAGTCAGTTACCTGGGCCCCTGGTGTAGAGATCCAGAAGGACTCAGGGGGTATCAGAAACTGAGTAGTGTGACTCCAGGCAGGAGTCATTGCCTCCACTCCTTGCAAGCCTGACTGGCATCACCCACCACAATAGATTCACTAGCCCCACCCTCTCAAATCCAAAGGTCCAGTCCTACCTAGCAAAGGCTCTCAAGGAGGTTCTGCCAGAATCAGGAACAGACTGAGTTGTGTGGGTTTAGGATAGGGACATTTCCCCCTCACATACCTAACCAGCACCACTGCTCCTGTGCAGATATTTCCCTTCACATGGCCAAATTTTAGTCTGTCTAGAGTTGATGAATTTTGCTGGCAACACCCTGACAACTCCTAAAGACGCTGGAAGTTACAGCTGGCCTTGGTTTACCCTGGGACTTTTGTAGGGAGGACTCAGGTCCAGCACAGGCACCAAGTTTGAACCTGTGTCATTCTGGTGAACACAAATCGCCCCTACCTGGTGACTCACTGAGAACCCACCTCATACAATTGGCATACAGCCAGAGGCTCATTCAGGGCCTAAGCCTAACAGATCACTGTGTTGCTAAAGAGCTATTCTGATACTCATAGAAGCTGATTGAAGTCTCCTGCTGTTTCCCAGGTTAGCGGTGCCAAAGAGCTATTCCAGGTGCATATGGCAGGGCTTCTACCTAGGGCAGTGGTTCTCAACCTTCTTTAAATACAGTTCCTCATGTTGTGAACCAACCATAAAATTATTTTCGTTGCTACTTCATAACTGTAATGTTGCTACTGTTATGAATCATAATGTAAATATCTGATATGCAGGACGGTCTTAGGCTACCCCTGTGAAAGGGTTGTTCAACCGCCAAAGGGGTCGCGACCCACAGGTTGAGAACCGCTGACCTAGGGGATAATCAAAACAAGCCTCAAACACTGGCAACACCCTACTGCTGCAAGGGCCTATACTTTTAATTTGGAACAGACTGTTGTCAGCAACAACAGAACTATCAGCTAGCAAACAGGGGAAATTAACAATTTGGTATGATACCAAGAGCCAGAATTTTATTGAAGAGTTCACAGGAAGAGACAAAAAGAGCCCTGCTAAAACCACAGTCATCCCCAGGGGTCCAGTATGCTGGACACATACCTAAAGGAGGCACTGCCTGAAGAGTGATTGGAGAGAAAAATATTGAGCCTTGAGTCCCTGCCTGAATACAAAGCAAACTCCTAAACCCCCTGAATTGTGAAAACAGTCTTTAAGTCGCAAACAGGCTAACTGGTAAACAGTAAAACCCTCAGCAGTTTGAGGTGCTTAAGTAAAACTTCTGACCAACCTGGCCAATCATTAAGTAATGCTGACACAAAGGGCATCCTCTAGGAATCTAGGCTTAACTATAAAAATAGAAAAAGTACCTGGGCAGGGACAGCTGAGATGGGGGCTGGGGAAATCGAAATCACAAAGTCAATCCAGAAAAGCCACTAAACAAATAAATGAGTAAACAAGCAACAACAATAAAAAGCACCCTCCCTGAGGGGGTAGAAACCCGAGTTGCTATATTACTTAAAATGTACAGATTACAACAATAAAAAACAAACTATAAAACCTGAAAAGAAACAGGAAAAAAAACAGAAATAGATTATTTTTTCCATTCAAAGGGGGGAGAAGACTAGAGACTGTCTTACAGTGAACCCAGATGATGGACATAGCACCGACAATCTTAAAAGCAGCTATTCTAAATATATTGAGAAAACCACAGGAAACCATTTTGAAGGACTTAAAAGGAGGTATGGTAACCTCACAAAAGAGAGAACAATAGTGAAGATATGGAAATTACTTTGTAAAATAGACCCAAAAATCAAAAAGGCATTCTGGAATTGAGAAGTACTATAGCTGATTAAAAAAAAATCACTAGGGTGGCTCAACAGTGGATCTGAGAAGGCAAAAGAAAGAATCAGTGAACTTTAAGATAGATCAATAAGGTTATGTTATCTTAAGAACAGAGAGAAAGACAAATGAACTAAAAATTAACATAGCCTCAGAGAAATATAGGTCAGCATTAAGTGCACAAACATGAATGATGAGAATATCAGAAAGAGATGAGAAAGAAAAAATGTTCAAAAACTATACATAAAATAAAAAAATACTTCCTAAATTTGATGAAAACTACAAATATAAGACATTCAATGAACTTTAAGATAAGCAAAAAGATATCTAAACCCAGACACATTGCACTCAAAATGTTCATAAAAAAAAAGACAAAGGGAGAATCTTGAAAACAGCAAGAGAAAAATGACTCATCACATAAAGGAAACCCCACAAGATAAACATCTGACTTCTAATCAGAAATAAATAAGTCAGAAGGCATTGGGATGACATATTCCATGTGCTGCAAGGGAAAAAAACAACAACCAAGAAATCCTATATGTGGGAAAAGTATCTTTTAAAAAATGAAAGCAAAATAAAGACATACTCAGATCAATAAAAGCTGAAATAATGTATTGTTAATGTACCTACCTTATAAGAAATACTAAAGGAAGATCTTCAGACTGAAAGCAAGTGACATCCGACAGAACACTGAAGCCACAGTGGAAAAAGAAAAGAGCAAGAGTAAAGGTAATGATGTAGGTAATTATAAAAGGCAATATAATTACATATTTCTTCTTTCTTCTTTTAAT
Organism: Myotis brandtii; assembly: GCF_000412655.1. NCBI lineage: Eukaryota > Metazoa > Chordata > Mammalia > Chiroptera > Vespertilionidae > Myotis > Myotis brandtii. Next base: position 216,930 of record NW_005357451.1, on the reverse strand, counting down.
TAATTTTAAAAGAAACAACATCTAGAAAATAGTATTGGTGGGTGTACAACATATATCAATTTAATATATTTGACAATAAAAACACAAGGGAGGGGTAGAATAAAGATACATTAAAGAAATGATACCAGATGGTAACTTGAATCCACAGGAAAAAATGATGAGAATCAAAACAGTTACATTAGAAGATATGTGTGTGGAGAGTACATGTCTGTGTATATATGTGTGTATATAGACACACTCAAACACACATACTCTATACAAAATATTTGTGTTCTTTTAGCTACTTAAAAGACATTAGATAATATAAAACAAAAAAGGTGGGAAAAGAAAGGGAAGGAGCAGAGCTCTAAAAAAGTAAAATTTCTATATCTCACAGGCATTAAGTTAGTACAAATGTGGAGTAGAGTCTGATAAATTAAAATGTATGTTGTATGCCCTAGAGCAACCACACATAAAATAATTTAAAATTATAGATGAGTCATCGAAAGATTAAAATTGACCCTAGTCAGCATGGCTCATGACTGTTGACCTGCTCACCAAAGGGTTGCGGGCTTGATTCTGGTCAAGGGCATGTACCTTGGCTGCAGACTTGATTCCCAGCCCTGGTAAGGGTGCATGCAGGAGGCAACCAATAGATGTGTCTCACATCCATGTTTCTCTCCCCCTCCCCACCTCCTTTTCACTCTCTCTGAAAAATCAATGGAAAAATATCCTCAGGCGATGATTAAAAAAAAATATTAAAATCGCACACCATAATATATCCACTGAATATAATAAAAGGCATTAAAGGGGAAATAAAATAACAAAAAAAGACAAGGCATAGAAAATAAAAGCAAAATAGAAAACATATATAAAACTAAATCCAATCACAGCAATAATTACACTAAATCAGGGTGGGTTAAACAATTCAATCCAAAGGCAAAGAATGTCAGACTTTATTTTTAAAAAGTTCAACCATATGCTGTCCAAATAAAACATAAATATACATGCACCTAACAACAGAGCCACAGAATATCTGAAACAAAACTGACAGAACTGAAGAGAAAAAATAGACAATTCAATAATCATAGAAAGTTCAATACCTCATTCAATAATGGATACAAATAGGCAGAAAATCAACAAGAAAACAGAAGACTTGAACAAGAGTATAAACTAAGTAGATCTAAAAGACTTCCATTACACACTACACCCAACAATAGTAGAATATACCTTCTCATCAGTGTATATGGAACATTCTCCAGGATAGACCACATTTTAGGCCACAGGACAGATCTCAAAAGATTTGAAACTGTACAAAAAAAGTATGTTCTTTGACCACACCAGAAGTAAATCAGATATGATGAACAAAAAGGTCTGGGAAATACACAAGTATTTGAAGAGTAATAAAAAAAAACACTTCTAAGTAACCACAGGTCAAAGGAAAAAGAGCCACAAGAAAATTTAGAATATACTTTGAGTTGAATGAAAAAAAAAGACATCAAAACTTATGAATGCAACAAAAGCAGTTCTGAGAGGGAAGTTTATAAATATCTGTAAATGTTATAATAAAAAAATCTCAAATCAATAATCTCATAACTTGATTTTGGAAAATAGAAATGCAAACTCAAATCCAAAGCAAGCAGAAGGAAAGAAATAATAAAGATTAGAATGAAAATAAATGAAACAAATAAAAGAAAGTCAATCCAGAAAATCAACACACCCAAAAGTCACTTCTTTAAAATGACCAACAAAACTGACAAAACATTGATTCTGTAACCAAGAAGAAAAATGAAAAAAAAAAGGTGGGATTACTAAAATCAATAATGAAAGGGAGAACATCACATATTGGCTTTATAGAAATAAAAAGCATTGTAAGTTAATACTGTGAACAAGGGTGTGGGGAAGTACAGGACTTGGTTGGAATGTCTGTAAGGAGGATTCTCCGAAAGTTCGGGGGCTTCTGGGGAGACCTTGCCGAAGGCTGTAGCCCCTAGCCTTGACTTTTCCAAATAAGTCTGATCCCCCGGGTGTTTTGCTAGAATATCTATGTTTAGTCTTTAAAGACCTGACCTTGTAGAAGCATATACTTTCTCAAGAATACTTAGCCTGATAATTGTATCTAAAGGTTAATTTTAGTTCAAGCTGTTGTGACAATAAAAGCCTAAGAAGGCAGGCAAACAGACTGCTTTTCACTTCTAAAGTAAAACAGTCCCTTAGCCCTCTCTTTCGCAGAAATTTATGTCAAAGCAGTCTGTTCATCCGTTGCTCAGGGTCTGCTGGACAGCCCCTGCACAATGGTACAACAAATTAGATAACTCAGCTGAAATGGAGAAATTTCTAGAAAGACACAAATTACAAAAGGACTCAAGAATAAATGGAGCCGAAACCGGTTTGGCTCAGTGGATAGAGCGTCCGCCTGCGGATTGAAAGGTCCCAGGTTCGATTCCGGTCAAGGGCATGTACCTGGGTTGCAGGCACATCCCCAGTAGGAGATGTGCAGGAGGCAGCTGATCGATGTTTCTCTCTCATCGATGTTTCTAACTCTCTGTATCTCTCCCTTCCTCTCTGTAAAAAATCAATAAAATATATTTTAAAAAAATAAAAATAAAAATAAAAAAAGAATAAATGGAAATTCTGAATATACCTGTATAACCTGTATAGATATTATCTTTCCACAAGGAAAGCCCAGGTTCAAAGTAAATTCTACCAAAAGCTTAAAGAAGAATTATCACCAACCTTTCAAAAATTTTCCAAAAAATAGCAGAGCAGAAAATACCCACTCATTCTATGAGGCCAGTATTTTCTGGCACCAAAGCCAGACAAAGACATCACAAGAAATCTATACACCAATATTTCTTGTGAATATAGAAACTTAATATAGGTGTATAAAAAGTGCATTTGACCAAGAATGCAAGATTAGTCCAATATATGTAAATTAATTGATATATCACATTAATAAAATAATGAACAAAAACACATCACTAGCTCAATAAACAAAGAAAAATCCTTTGACAAATACTCTTCCATTATTAAAAAAACACCAAAACTTAATTAAGTAGGAATAGAAAAGAGCTTCCTTAACCTGATAAAGGGGAGCTACAAAAATCCCACAGCTAACATACTTCATGGTGAAAGGCTGAAAGCTATCCCGTTATGATCAAGAACATGAACAAAATATCTGTTGTTACTATTTTGAATCAATATTGTACTGTAAGTTCTAGCCATGGTAATTAGACAAGAAAAAGAAATAAAAGGCATGTAGATTAGAAAGGAAGAAGTAAAACTCTTTATTTACAGACGGAATAATCTCTCATAATCTTATATATGTAGAAAATCCTAAGGAATATACACATATATACATGTACATGTGTGTACTCAATTATTAGGACTAATCAACTTAGCAAGATTGCAAGATACACAGGATACAGATCAACACACAAAAATATATTTTATTTGTATATGCCTGCAATGAATAACGTGAAAATGAAATTACAAAAATGACTTCATTTACAATATTATTAAAAAGAATAAAACACTTACGAATAATTTTTACAAAATAAATGTAAGACTTTTAAACTGAAAACTACAAAATATTGTTGAAAAAAAGACATACACATGGAAAGACATCCCATGTTCATAAATTTTAAGACTCAGTTGTGTCAAGATAGCAATAATCCCCAAATTGACCTAAAGATTCAAGGCAACCACTATCAAAATCCCACGTGCTTTTTTTGTAAAAATTGACAAGCTAATTCTAATATGCATATGAAAATACATGCAACCTAGAAAAATCAAATAAATTTTGAAAAAGAGCAAAATTGAAGGACTCATACTTTCCCATTTCAAACTTACTAAAAAGCTACAATAATAAAGACTGTGATATTGTCATAAAGATAGACATATAGTTCAATGGAATAAAACTGATAGTCCCAAAGTAAGCCCTTAAATTTAGGGTCAACTGGTTTTTTTTACAAAGATGTTAAGACAATTCAATGGGTGTATGAATAGTCCTTTAAGCAAAAGTTCATAAGCTAAAGTATAAAAGTATTCTCTATCTAATACCACATACAAAAACAACTCAAAATTGATCATAGACCTAAATATAAGACCTAAACCTATAAAACTTAGAAGAAAACATAGATGTAGGTCTTTGTGACTTTGGTTTAGGCAATGGTTTCTTACATATTACACCTAAAAACACAAGCAACCTAAGAATACAAAGATAAATTCAACTTCATCAAAATTAAAAACTTTCCCACTTCAAAGGGCACTATCAAGAAAGTAAAATGATAACCCACAGAATAGAAGAAAATATTTGCAAATCATATATCTGATGAAGGTCTAGTATCCAGAATATATATTTTAAATCTTACAAGTTAATAAAAAGGCAAATAACCTGTTTTTAAAATGAGCTAAAGATGTGAATACACAATTCTTCAAAAAAGATATAAAAATTTCCAATAAGCACATGAAAAAATGCTTGCCATCACTTGTCATTAGGGAAATGGGAATCAAAACCACACTGACATACCATTTACCAATACACACAGAATGGCTATAATAAAAATTATAGACAGTGAGAAGTACTTGTAGGATGTGGAAAAATTAGAACCCTCATACATTGCTGGAGGGAATGCAAAATGGTTCAGGCACTTTGAAAAATAATCTGGCAGTTCTTTAAAAAGGTAAAAAATAGAGTTACCTTATGACCCAAAAATCCCACTTCCAGATCTCTATCCAAGAAAAATGAAAACAATGTCCACATAAAAATGTCCATAGCAGCATTACTGATAATATTCAAAAACAACCCTAATGTCCATTAAATGGCAAATGTATTAACAAAATGTGGTGTATCCATACAATAAAATATTACTCATCAATGAAAATGAAGTACTGATACATACTCCACCAGCCCTAGACAAACAATCTTTTTTTCTGTCTCTATGTATTGTCTATTATGGACATTTTATGTAGATAGAGTCTTGCATTTTGTTGCCTTTCCTGTCATCATTTATTTAGCACAATGTTTTCAAAATTCATCCATGGTGTAGTATGTGGTGTCAGTTGTTACTTCACCTCTTTCATATATGATTTTATTTGTTTGGGTGGTCTCTGTTTCTTGATGAGTCTGGCTAAAGCTTCATCAATCTTGTTTATCTTTTCAAAGAACTAGTTCTTGGATGCACTCTTTTATATTTTTTTTAGTCTCCATGTCATTTATTTCCTCTCTGATCTTTATTATTTCTTTCCACTTACTCTGGGCTTTTCTTGTTGTTCTCTTTCTAATTCTTTTAGTTGTAGTGTGAGATAGTTTATTAGAGCTTTTTCTTGTTTTTGGAAGTAGGCCTGTAATGCTATGAATTTCCATCTCAGGGCAGTTTTTGCTGTGTCCCATGATTCATTTTCAAAATATTGATTGCATTCCTTTAATCACCAACGGTAGGCATTTTAATGTGTTTAATAATTATCTCTTTGAGTCTTTACAAAATGCATATTGTAGTAATGTATACACATATTTTTAAATTTTTTACATATCTCAGTTTCTTAGTTTTTCACAAAGTAAATGGTGTATTGTTATTTTGCTTATCTTTTTCATAAAACGTGCCTTTATATTGGTCTGTGTTCCTATGTATATACATAACCCATTTTTTCTACTTGCTATATAAGACTACATGATATACATTAATATTTCACCTATCCACTGTCAGCAATGGACAACTATATTGCTTCCAATTCCCCACCACCATAAATAATACTGCAATAAACATCCTTGTATAAGTGCCCTTATGCACTTGTATATCTTTTTTATATACCCTCAGGGACAGAATTACCAGGCCATAGAGTAAGTGTATATACTTAATTTCACTAAATATATAAGATTGATCTCCATAATAGTGTACCAATCATCTTTCCTACCAGTATAATGGGGGTGCTTATATTCCCATATCCTCGCCAACATTAGGATTTCACCATCATTCCATCTTTTTCAACTTACTAAAGTGTTATCTCATTGTTTTAATATGCAATTATCTGATAATTATTGTGAGCATCTCTTCGTGCCAATGTTTTCACCATCTCCTGCACATTATAGGCATTAAAATGTTTTTTCAATGTGTAAAAGAATAAGAATATAAGAAAGAATAAAGTATGCACAAGGCTTGTTAATTGTTTGGATATGGGGGATACTTTATGATCCCAAGATTAGATATTGATGTTCTTAAGTGAAATAGGGAACACAAAAGAAAAATCAAATTTGATAAAGATAAAGAAATCTTTGAACATGTTGAATTTGATATACCTAAAGATACCAAGTAGGGATTTGGAAATATGAATGCACTAGTGGCCCAGTGCACAGATTCATGCACATTGAAAGGAAATTAATTAGAAGAAAGATTTGTGCGGTAATTACATTACTGCAAAAATTACAAGTCAAAATAGTATACATAATATAGTATTATAAAATTAAAATATTTTAATTTCGCTATTCGCCCTTTCTCTATAATAGAAGTGTCAGGGATGAAAGAAAATTAGTAAAATGTATATGAAAATAATATAGAGCTTTATATGTATCGCACATGTGCAAGTCAATGTTTATTTTTCAGTGCTCATCATAGGTACCGGCCAGTCAGCTGGCCAGCCAGGCAGATGGATGGACAGTTGGTCACTTAGCCTTTTATATATATAGATGAGGTGAACTATGGAGCCAGGCTGAGGAGGGTTGTTGAGGTAGTAGTTAGCCTAGTGATAGGAGAAGCTCCTGGTGAGTTTCAGAATGACTGAGCGAAAAGATTTAAAAAAACCAACAAAAAACCAGGCCAAATCTACATTAATTGTGTAACTTATGCCCCACTCAGTGTCATTGTCTTCAAGACCCCTCACTGGACAGAGCCATTTTTAAAATTATGAATTCATTTTGATATTTCCATTTTCATCATTCCTAAGGATAACCAAAAAAAAAAAAAAAAACACACCAAAAAACAGAAGGATGGTTTAATAGCTCCATTGGAAGCTATAAGACAATAAAGCCAAACTTTAAACAATCTAAGGAAAAATTTGTCTTCATATATTGCTGGGGTCTTATCCGCAGCTGCAAGGGTTCAGGAATCTGGAAAAGGGCTGCAATGTAAATTAAATAAACTAGACATGAAATATAAATTTAGGAGGCATGGGGGAGTCAGGGGAGGCTCCACTTTCTAGTGAAGTGGACTCTCTGACTGTCCAGACCCATGGCTTTTTATTTGCTGGGAAACACATTGGCCCTTTAAGAATGCAAACAGGTAAGGTTTGATAAATAGGAAAAGATTTTCATTAGTCAACAGAGCCAAATATCAACAGTACAATGATTGAAATTTCTTTTGAGAGCCAAATTTTTTAAACTTAAACTATATAGGTAGGTACATTGTTATTAACTTAATTAGGGTACTCCTAAGGCTTAGGAAGAGCCACACTCAAGGGGCCAAAGAGCCGCATGTGGCTCGCGAGCCACAGTTTGTCGACCACGGGCTTAGAGTAATAATATCCATTAAGTCTATATAACAAACAGATGGTCTCATTCAGGAGAGATTATAGGAATGGGTCACATCCCCCCCACAAATGTTCGAATTATATTAAGCAACTTTCATGGTCCTTCACAGATTGCTACTTACATTGGTTGTCTTAAAGTGTTTTTTTTTTTATTATCAAGGAACCAATTTCCAAATTTAAATTGCAAGAACTTTAATAAGTTAGATTTTAATAGCAACTCTAAAAATATTCCAGCATTTTTTCAACAACTTCATTACATACTTCTGGAAAGTATTAAAAAAAAAAAGACAGACCATGAACCCCAGAAATATCCATCCACTGCCTTGCCCCTTCTAAGAGGCCTCAGAGCACCTGCCAATTACAATGCCCTCTTCTATGATTCCTAACATATGCTTTGAACTAAGGGGCTGATGCACTGGCCAAAACTGACTGGAATAGGAATTGGTACTTGAGCCAAAGGCAGCTAACTCCAGTCTGTCTTATAAAGTGGCTTGATGTGCAATTTCTGTAGTAATTAGTGACTAGCCAACCAATTAGATCCTCTCTTTAGGAAAGTCTGGATGTGAAGCACATGGCTTAATAGAAGCGGAACAGTTCCAGTATCCTTTTACTAAAACAGCACTTAAGATTAACTTGAATATTCCTCAGTTCTTCATCACCTGGAAAAGCCTAATACTCTGTTCTCTATAACTGTATAAAAACCACACATACTCCTCCCCCAATTGGTGGTTCTCAAACCTAGCAACACATCAGAATCACCTGCTGGGCTTTTAAAACAGTAGAATGCCCCATCTAAGGTGGAGCTAAGGCATCAGTACTTTTTTAAAAAAAAATCTTTATTGTTGAAAGTATTACAGATGTCCCCATCTTTCCCCATTGACCCCTTCTAGTCCATGTCCACCCACATCAGTACCTTTTAAAGCTCCCCAAGATAATCCTAAAGCACAGGTAGGATTAGGAAATATTGACTTATAGTGTGCGCGATACTAGAGAACCTTGGGATTCATGAAAGCAAATTTTTATTTCCATATTCAATGAGGGTCATTTTCATTTTATGGCATAAAGCAACATCATGGAACCATACCAAACATGGTTAAATAGGCTAAGAGTTTCAAAACAACTTTCAAAGTTACACTGAAATTAAGATGTTCAACAATGCTGACAGAAAACCAAAAAACAAAAACAAAAAACAAAAAACTGATTTTGCTGGTAATAATCACCAGTTTTTCCAAGTACAAACTTCACTTTGTTAGGTTCCAACTATTTTCTGGTATCAGTCACATTAAAAAAAAAAAGAGGAAAGAGCTGCCCTAGCCAGTTTGGTTCAATGGATAGAGCATTGGTAAAGAGTCCCAGGTTTGATTCCGGTCAAGGGCACGTACCTTGGTTGCAGGATCAATTCCTGGCCCTGGTCAGGGTGCATGCAGAAGGCAACCAATTGATGTGTCCCTCTCACATCGATGTTTCTCTGTGTGTCCCTCTCCCTTCCTTCTACTCTCTCTAAAAATCAATGGAAAAATATCCTCAGGTGAGGATTAACAAAAAAAAGAGGAAAGAGCCAAGGACTACAGTTGACACAAAGAAATATATAGCTGGTATTATCAAGAATTTTGAAACCTTAAAACTTTCGATGGCATGTGCCTTCCCATCCCCACCATCCTTGGCCCAAACCCCAAAACATAGTCCCAGAGTCATAAATCATCTCCTGTATTCTAATTCCTACAAAACTCTGTATTTTCTCTCCAAATTTCCTGATACTTCTCAAAACTCCAAAAGCCATTCCATGTGCCTACTCTCCCTTCTCCTTGCCTTAAATGAAGCATGACTGTCTCCTGGGGTCACTGCTTCCCTTGTAACCCTCAAGTGGAGGCTATTTCATGTGTCTCAGGGATAGAAGGTAGAGTTTGTCTTCTTGATTTCCAATGCTGCTTCTAAGCCATTACTTCTCCATCTTTACATAAAAACCTCTGTCCTTATTAGTGAGAAAATGGAACAACTGGAGCCTTCATGAATGGGAATGTAAGTTGATATAACCACTTTTGAAAACTATATGGCAATATATACCAAAGCTGCACAACCTGGTGTCCCCACTCCTAGGTATATACTCAAAAGAAATGTACACTTACATGTACCACAAAGACATGTACAATAATGTTCATAGGAGTACTATTTGTAATAGTTCAAAACTGAAAATAATTCTAATGTCCATCAATAGCAGACTCGATAAATAAATCATGTTATATTATGCTCTGGAATATCACACGGGAATAATGAATGGACTAGTGTTACATGCATAATCTCAGAAGCATAATACCTATTGGGTGAAAGAAGCCAGACATAAGAAAGTAAATAAGGCATAATCTCATTTATATGAAGGCCAAAAATAGGCAGAATTAATCTATGGTGGAGGCTAATTCTGTGGGGGAAGAAAGTGGAGTACTTATGGGCTGCTGGTAATGTTCTATTTATTTTTTAATTTGGGTGCTTGTTGAACAAGTATGATCATTTTTGTGAAAATTAACCAAGCTACTTATGACTTGTGTACTTTATTATATGTATGATATATTACAATAAAAAGTTTACATAAAGGAATGAAATTCTGCTCCTTTGAAACTCATACCATCCATCTATTCATCATTAGCACTATCATCTGCCTACCTCCTGGTCACTTCATCGCAATTAAAGATTAAGGATCCTAGTGAAACTCTTAGTCTATACTCCAAATCCTGCCATAATTCTAAGTGACTTTAATGTCCATGTGGTCAAACCATCCAAATACCTTACTTCATTGTTCTTTGACCTCACCTCCATAGACCTTTATATGCTACCTACTCCATGAGAACATGCTGAATTTACCATTACTCAGAACATGTTATAGCTCAAACCATAAACTCAACTAGCTTTTCTCTGAATAGAACCTCCTGTTACAACTTTGATTTCCTCACTGCTCTACACTTTTGTTTTTAATCTTCACCCAAGGATATGTTTTTATTTAGAGACAAAGGAAGGGGGAGAGAGTGAGAGTGAGAGAGAAACATCGATGTGAGAAAGAAACATCCATCAGTTGCTTCTTGTACATGCCCCAACCGGGGATGGAACCCACAACCTTTTTGGTGTATGGGAAGATGCTCCAACCAACTGAGCCACCTGATCAGGGCTCTAATCCTATTTTTTGAGCTAATAAAATTATGTACCTTAAAAAATGTTTGAAAGAATTAAATGAGGGATCCAAAATGGCAGCCGACAGGATGGCAGTGAGCAAGATAATGGCTGTCGGGGACTGGCGGACCAGGCTCCCCTGGCCAGGCAGCCTCCACTGCCGCTGAAATCTCTCCCAGGGTGGCCAGCTCTTCCATCTTGAAGGGGTGAGCAGCTGTGATTGGAAGCCCAGCCTTACCTTCACCCGGGGAAACCTCGGGTACCACCCAGGACCCTACAGCCACAATGTTCAGGGACCAACTGCCTCAGCTGCGAACCCACGAACACCAAGACTCCAGCCTCCCTGGCCACAGGTGCCTAAAAAGTTTGTTCAGGGGGAGACAAGGTGGAGGCTGAATAGGCGGACAGATCCTGCACCTTCTCACAGAATAGAAGAAACACCTGAATCAAATAACATACACCCGGAATTGGCAAATTAAACACAGTTGGTGAGGCAATCCGTAGACAGAAAGGTTAGAGAGCACCTGGAGAGAGGTGGGATAGGGGATCTGTGCTAGAGGAAGAAACACACGCAACCAGGACTAGAGTCTCAGAGGGAGACTGTGCCCCACCAAATCCGTGTCCCTTGGGGTCAGTGTAGCCCTCGAATGTGGAAGGGGGTCCACAGGGCTGCTGGTAGTGGGGGGGACTCTAGAGCTAAGCCCACAGCCATGGGAGACTACACTCAGAAAGGCAGCCTGAAGTTCTATACTGGCCGCGCAGTGCCGGGGGGAGAAAGATGCGAGGCAGCATGGGTGCTCTGTCTTTATAACTTCCTTACTTCTACTTGCTAAATGCAATAAATAGGATCTTTCAATTAAAAACACTCACCGAGACTGCAGGGGAAGGTGGTTTTGGTGGAAACTGGGGAGCAGAATAGGGAGAAATGAGCAGGAAGCCAGCTCTGGAACAGTCCGTCCCTCCAACTCTGAACAGACATTTTTCTCCTGAAGACCAGGTTCCTCCTAGCAGCGCAGCCCCACCCAGTCTAAAGTACAGAAGGGAAAGGAAGATTCTAAATATCACCAGGGAGCCCTGGGGGACTGGGTTGAGAGGCCAGTTGGTCCAGGAAACTAATACAGCAACACCACCACCTAGAGGCCATGTCAGGAATAGATGCTTGTGTAAATATGACTGAGAGGAGGCAGAAAAACAAAGTGGGCAAATTGATCCCACCTGATTGAAACCAAGATTGTGGCATATGACACACAGGAGCGGTTGATCACTGAGAACTTCAACACTGCTGACTACCTGACAGGAAACTGAGACTTGGCAGGCAGAACAGTAGAGAAGGGTCTTAAACCAGCCCCCATGGGACACTGAAGCTCCGCTGAAGGGAACGAACTTCACTACTTCACTTTTTTATTTTTTATCTTCTGCATTCTATTTTTATATTCATTTTTATCATTATTTTACTCTATCTCATTTTTTTCCTTTATGCCAACTTTCTTCCTCACTTTTTGCTTTTTCATCCTGTTTCTCTTCTCCCGTTCCTGCTTTAGTTGTTCTCTATCCTTTCTTCTTACTCCCTGTTAAAAATTGATCTTCTTTATCTGCTTTACTGATGCATTACTATTAAAGTAGTCTCTCTTGGCCTCCTCATATATTTAATTTCCTCTCCCCTGCTCCAAATCCATGTACACTTCTCTTTTCTCATTCTTCACTAGTTAAATTTTTGTTTCTTTCTTCCTTTTTTCTTTCTTTCATTTTTCTTGTTGTTGTTTGTTTAAATGTTTGTTGTTTTGTTGTTGTTTTTTATGATATGATTTTTGTTTTTCCTCTCCTTGCTTGTTCTTTTCTTCTACTAATAGCTTAATTAGTTTCAATCACCAACTCAGGCCTATCTCCTCTCTATTCTCCTGTTCCAAAAATAGATGAATACAAAGATAGGTTATAAATTTTCTTTTATATATGTATTTTTTTCATATATATAT
>NW_005357451.1:196073-203949 GCF_000412655.1 Myotis brandtii | reverse complement strand
TTAGTTGTTGGGTTGTGTGTTTTTTTTTTTTTTTTGCAGTTTTCCCCCATATACATATATTTTTCCCCTTATTTTTTCTACTTTTTTTTCTCTCTTACCTTTTTCCTTTTCTCAATATCATTTTTTGTGCTCTTTTCTCTCCCCTAATTCTCTTGCTCCGGTGGTCACCTTTATTTGGGGTTATTGGTATCATGAACACATTCATGTTTTGTGCCCCCTGTATTGTGTCTTGTTGAGTTGTATTTTGTACCTTTAAGTCAGTGGGGTAGAGAGGGAGCCACATAACCAGACAACCTGAGAGGAGTGAAAATGGGGAGACAAAGAAACAGCCCCCATATGGAAGAAAAGGAGGAATCACCAGTAACGAAAGTAAATAAAATGGAGGCAAGCAATTTGTCAGAGAAAGAATTCAGAGTAATGGTCATAAGGATGCTGAAAAGGATGGAAGACAAGTTCAACAACATGTGTAAGAACCAAGAAGAAATAAAGAAGAACCAAGAAGAAATGAAGAATGACATCGTTGCAATAAAGAACACAATGAAAAGCATCAACAGTAGACCAGAAGAAGCTGAGGACCGCATCAGTGAGCTAGAAGACAAGGTAGGAAAAAACACCCATGTAGAGCAGCAACTGGAAAAAAAAATTAAAAACAGGAGGAGAGCCTAAGGGAGCTGTGGGACAACACGAAATGAAACAACATCTACATAATAGGGGTGCCAGAAGGAGAGGAGACAAAGAAAGGAATAGAAAATCTGTTTGAAGATATAATGATAGAAAACTTCACTGATATTGGGAAGAAACAACTCACACAAGTCCAAGAAGCTAACAGAGTCCCAAACAAGATGAACCCAAAAAGACTGACACCAAGACACATTATAATTAAATTGGCAAATGCCAACGACAATGTAAGAATCTTAAAGGCTGCCAGAGAGAGACAGAAAGTTACCTATAAGGGATCTCCCATCAGACTATCAACTGATTTCTCAACAGAAACCCATCAGGCCAGAGAGGAATGGAATGAAATATACAAAGTCATGCAAAACAAGGGTCTGAATCCAAAAATACTATACCCAGCAAGGCTATCATTCAAAATTGAAGGTGAAATCAGGAGCTTCACAGCCAAATAAAGGACTAAAGGAGTTTATTACCACCAAACCAGCAATGCAAGAAATGCTAAAGGGATTGCTATAAAAGGAAGAAATAGGTAGTGAAGAAGGAACTCAGGCACAAAGAATAGAAATGGTGACAAACAAGTACCTATCAATAATACCTTTAAATGTAAATGGATTAAATGCCCAATCAAAAGACAGAGGGTAGCTGAATGGATAAGAAAACATGACCCCATATATCTGCTGTCTACAGGAGACCCACCTCAGAACAAAGGACTCACACAGACTGATAGTGAAGGGATGGAAAAAAATTTTTCAGGGGAAATTGAAAAAAAAAAAAAAAAAAAAAAGCTGGGGTAGCAATACTTATATCTGACAAATTAGGCCCAAGTGAAGGCCATAACAAGAGATAAGGAAGGTCACTTCATAATACTAAAGGGAGCAATTCAACAAGAAGATATAACTCTGGTAAACATATATGCACCCAATACTGGAGCATCCAAATACATAAAAAAAACTTCTGGAAGATATCAAGGGAGAGATCGACAGCAATACAGTCATAGTAGGGGACTTTAATACCCCGCTAACACCACTGGATGAATCCTCTAAACAAAAAATCAGAAATGAAACATCAATCCTAAATGACTCACTAGACCAGATGTAATTAATTGACATCTTCAGAATATTTTACCCCAAAGCCACAGAATATACATTCTTCTCAAGTGTACACAGGTCATTTTTAAAGACAGACCACATATTGGGATACAGGCAAAGTCTCTTCAAATTCAAGAAGATAGAAATCATATCAAGTATCTTCTCAGATCACAATGGCATAAAACTAGAAATCAACTACAATAAAAACAATGAAAAAAAATCAAACACTTGGAGGCTAAATAGCAAGCTATTAAATAATAATTGATGAGCCTCTAGCCAGGCTCACCAAGAAGCAAAGAGAGAGGACCCAAATAAACAAAATCAGAAATGAAAGAGAAGTAACAACCGATCCCACAGAAATACAAAGGATTATGAAAAAATACTATAAACAACTCTATTCCAACAAAATGGAGGAACCTCCATACTGTTTTTCATAGTGGCTGCACCAGTCCGCATTCCATGCAAGGGTTCCCTATTTTCCACATCCTCTCCAACACTTGTTATTTCTTGTCTTATTGATAAAAGCTATTGTAACAAGTATGAGGTGTGATCCCTCTTCTGGGAATCTTATTCTCCCACCCCATTTTTTTCTCTAACATATGTATTTATTTTTAATTTTTCAATTACACTTCACATTCAATATTGTATCAGTTTCAGGTGTATAGTATAGTGGTTAGACCAGAGGTCCTCAAACTTTTTAAACAGGGGGCCAGTTCACTGTCCCTCAGACATTCCACACATGCGCACTGCGGGCCCGGGACGAGTCGGCTGCTAAGCAGGACAGGGAGTGGCGGCAAAAACACCCGGCGGGCCGGATAAATGTTTTTGGCGGGCCGCATGTGGCCCACGGGCCATAGTTTGAGGACCCCTGGGTTAGACATTTATATAACTTACGAATTGATCACCCTGGCAAATCTGGCACCATACATAGTTATTACAATATTATATATTCCCTATGCTGTACTTTACATCACCATGACTATTTTATAACTGCCAATTTGTACTTCTTAATCGCTTCACCTACTTTAAAAATTTTAAAACGCACACATATATATAATGTAATACTACTCAGTCATTAAAAAGATGAAATATTGCCATTTGTGTCATCATGGATGGATGGATCTTGAGAATATTATGCTGAGTAAAATAAGTCAGAGAAGGACGAGATTTTACTCATATGTGTAATATAAAACAAAAAGCAATAAATGAACAAACAAAACAAATATACAAACAAAAAAACCAACCCATAGATACAGACGACACAATGGTGGTTACTAAAAGAGAAGTGGGTAGGGGCGGGGATGAAGAAAGAAAAGGGAGTCAAATACATGGTGAAGGAAGGAAACTAGGCAGTGAGTATACAATACAGATGTCATATTATAAAGTTCTACACCTTTAATTTATATACTGTTATTAACCAATGAAACCCTATTGAATTTAATGAGAAAAATTCTACTAAAATCTAGTAAGACAATAATTTTTTAAAAATAAGTCAGCAGGAGGAATTAGCAATTCTTATTCTTCAAGGCTAATTTCACATCAATGTTCCACTATCACATCTGTTCAACAAGCTCTAATTTCAAGCTGTATGTAAACTTTTTTCAGAATTATACCAACCTTCCGGAATCCTCTCTACCTTAGTCTTTGGATTAAACTCTGGGTTTTCAAAATTAACACAGATCACCCTTTTGGTACTTTGGCCTCACAGGTGCTTCCTCAAGCTTAAATCCCATGATCTGGACTCAGATCATGAAATTTCAGATCCAGCTCTATTGCATACTACTGTTTGACTGTGGGCAAGTTACTCAACCTTTCTAAACTTCAGTTTTCTTAACTGTAAAATGCTCACAAAAAAGTACTTATTCAAAGGGCCACTGTGAAACATAAGTGAGAAAATTCACATAAAATGCTTAGCATAATGCTCAGCACATTAAATGTTCAATAACATAGCTGGGATTACTATTACTATATTTCCTTTTTATTAGTTCTTGGCACAGTTCCCCTTGTCTCCAAATCTGCTCAGGTCTCCTGACTTTCCCCCCCCCAGTTTAATTGAAATATAATTAACATACAGTTTCCTGACTTTTTAAAATGAAAATACATTTAAAAAATTTGCCACCCCTTCCCAAGATTTATTCCATTCACCACAACACTCCTCTAAAGAGTAATATATACCATCCCTTCAGAAAGATCAAGGATTACTGGAAAGATCATGGATTTTGGAGAAAAATATATGTGTGTTTGAAACTGGCTCTTCCACTTATCAGCTCTATGACTTAGAGCAGTGATGGCGAACCTTTTGAGCTCGGCGTGTCAGCATTTTGAAAAACCCTAACTTAACTCTGGTGCCGTGTCACATATAGAAATTTTTTTGATATTTGCAACCATAGTAAAACAAAGACTTATATTTTTGATATTTATTTTATATATTTAAATGCCATTTAACAAAGAAAAATCAACCAAAAAATGAGTTCACGTGTCACCTCTGACACGCATGTCATAGGTTCGCCATCACTGACTTAGAGCAAGCATTTTTTCTAATCCTAAATTTTTTCATATGTAAAATGGGGATGTTATCCATTTCTTAGGGTCATCAAGAGAATTAAACTGAAATAATATACGTAAAGCAGCTGATAAAGTAGGTGCTAAATGAATGCCAGTTAATACCCCTTATCCTTTCCTTAACTCCATACAATTTTGGCTCTCCCTCTACTATTTTACTCATAGCTCTTTATCTCATTTCAGCTCTCATTAGCATTATAATTTTGGGAAATTTACTTAACTTTTTAAGTGTTAGTTTTTCATTTGTTAACTGGTGATCATAATATCCACAACATAAAGATGTCTTGAGAATTAAGTGAAATAACATGTAATTTAGCATAGTGCTTGGCCTTGTTGTAAGCACGTGATAAATGATAGCTACCAGCCTGGTAGGCGTGGCTCAGTGGTTGAGCATCAACCTATGAACCAGGAGGTCCCAGGTTCGATTCTGGGTCAGGGCACATGCCCGGGTTGTGGGTTCGATCCCCAGTAGGAGGTGTGCAGGAGGCAGCCAATCCATAATTTTCTCTCATCATTGATGTTTCTCTCCCCCCACCCCCCGTCCCGTCTCCCTTTCTCTCTCTGAAATCAATAAAAATATATATATTTTAAAAAATGGTAGCTACCAGTGACTTATTAATGGCCAAATAAAAGGACTGTTCAACTCTCTCCTCTAGGCTTCAGTGACAATGTACTATTCTGGTTTGCTCCTGAGGCAAGGCAATTATCTTCAAATCACAGTCATTTATGTTACATGTTGCATCTTCACTGCTTAATACCTTTTATCTTCATTGTCTGGCAGATATTTATTCATGTAGAATTTATTGAGTACCTAATATAAGTCATACCTGTGCTATGTACTAAGAATAGAAAAAATAATGTTGTAAATATTGTCCTCAAGTAGCTTATTGTTTAGAAGGGTAAAACATTTGAGTAAATAGTCTATTACTTGCAATGTGGTAAGTCCTAAGGTAAGAGTATGCCCAGGGTCTTCTTGGAGCACAATGAGGACTTATTTAAATTAGACTTCAGGCCCTGGTCAGGTGGCTCAGTTGGTTAGAGCATTGTCCAGGTACACCAAGATTTTGAGTTTGATCCCCAGTCAGGGCACCTACAAGAATCCACCAATAAATGCATAAATAAATGAAACGACAAATCTCTCTCTCTCTCTCTCTCTCTCATCAATCAATCAATAAATTTAAATTAGACTGGAGAGGTGGTTCAGGACACTCTCTAGAAAAAGGCATTTTGTGCTTAGCATACATGGAGGCAGTACACAACTATCTGTTAAATAAGTGAATGAACTATAAACAGGAAATATCTAGATGAGGATGGGAAATAGCACTTCAGGTCCAGAGAAAGAAGGGGAAAGGCCTGGAGTACAAATGTTAGAAGAGTTCCTGAGAGACAGGAGGTGAAGCTCTAGAGCCAAGGCAGGGTGTTCTGGATATAGGAGTCTGACATGACCCCAGAGGGCAGGTAATGGAGTGCAATAACAGTTTTTAAGTAGGGGAGGGGCATAATCATATTTGCATTTTAGTGTAAGCACTACCCTGCCAGTGAAGGGAAAAATTGATTCAATGAGAGCCAGGCTAGAGACAGTGAGTCCAGTTAAAAAGGTGTCCTGATAACTCAGCTAACTATGAGAAGCAGAATTGCAGAAATGAAGTGAGAATAGCGAATCAAGCCAGTTACTGAGCTAATTTAAAAACTAACTGAAGTGAATTATTCATATTTGTATCTACTAAAAGCAATTCACTTAATAACTATAATCCACTTCAAATATAGATATTTCTCAACTACTTTATTGTTATTGAAACCTACTTAGGGAACTGAAGCTAGCAGCCAGCCGAGTCACTTCCTGTACGCAGATTCCCAAGCAGCACCTTTTCCCACACAGAACTCAAAAGAAAAAGGCTTGTTATTCAAACTCGGAAGTTAACAACAGTAATACAAACTTGTGCACTTCAGAGAGTCTTGAGATCTGTCTATCGTGGTATATTTCACCCCAAATAACATTTTAACAAAGTCCTTCAAAGGGTCAGGAGGCCCGATTCTGAGCACCCCCACATATGCCCAGGATTCTTTCCTTTGTTTCAGATCAAGAGCCAAAAGTCTGCTGCTGCTTGTCGCCCAGCGGGGCATTTTCACCCAGCAGTTCCCCACTTTTCATTGTGCCGCTGTATAAACAGTCAAACGCAGGGGATTCAGGAAAGAGTACTCCCCGGCTGAGAAACCTCTGAAGGGGAGAGGCGGGGTGTCTTCAGGTTTCAAACATTAAAAGATTCCCAGGTCTTGCCAATTCTCTCACAACCCCACCTCCACCCCGCCTCTTGCTGTGGGGCGCCCTTCTGAAGTTAGAGGGCTCCCTTCTATAGTTACCAGAATGCTGTCTGCCCCTAAAAAAACTAAGCAAGTTTTTGTATGTATGTCTGTGTTTTTTTAACTTACCCTTACGGCCGCCATGTCTGTGACCCTGTCACACCCAAGTTTTCAGACGGAGAGCAAAGACGGACAAAACGCTTCAACTCAGCTCCCTTCACTACAGCCCCGCCTGGTTACGCCCCTTGTCTGCCTGCTCCCGCCCTTTCTCCGCCCTCCAGAGCTTCTTGGGGAAGCGGCCTCACAATTGGTCGGCTGTCTTCAGGAAAAGCGGTTCGTCCCCATGGGAGACTGTAACCCTGATAAATCTTTTCAGAATATTCTCCGTAGTCTAGTTAAAAGTTACTTTGTTGGGTGCAGAAGTTTTCATTATGTTCGTTGTAACAGGTACATGGGATTTATCTAGATAAGGATTTAAAACTGAAATCCGGCCCTAACCGGTTTGGCTCACTGGATAGAGCGTCGGCCTGCGGACTCTAGGGTCCCAGGTTCGATTCCGGTCAAGGCCATGTACCTTGGTTGCGGGCACATCCCCAGTAGGGAGTGTGCAGGAGGCAGCTGATTGATGTTTCTCTCTCATCGATGTTTCTAACACTCTATCCCTCTCCCTTCCTCTCTGTAAAAAAAAAAAACAAAATAAAATATATATTTTTAAAAAAACCTGAAATCCGGCTGCCTTAATAAATAACTATATAGTCACAAAGAAAATGTTACCTCTGCAATAGACTTGCAAGTTCATACATTCTAAAACTATGTCACTAAGCGCTTAATGTATGCCAGGCACTCGTTCAAGGTACAGAACAAAGTCAAGGGTACCACAAAATTTGTTTAGAACTTAGATCAAGAAAAAGATTTTCTATGGAATGAATATTTTATCACTGACATTGCTTAGAATTGCCAGTGTGTGGTGAGAATAAAAAGCTGAATAATTTTATTTTGTTTTAAATTAATTTTAAATTAGCTAAAGATAATTAATCTCCTAGTGCCCGCACTCAGGTATGACTGCTGTCATTCATTCCTGTCCATGGGACACCATAGCCTGTTATTGTTATATGCACTGCATATGAAACAATGAACAAAACAAACATAATCTCTGGTCTGGTAGAGCCTAATTGTAGGTGTGTTTTTTTGTGTGTGTGTGTTGTGTGTGTGTGTGTGTGTGTGTTGTTTTGTTTTGTTTTGTTTTGTTT
>NW_005357451.1:194348-196006 GCF_000412655.1 Myotis brandtii | reverse complement strand
GGGATTGTCAAGAGCGGGGGAAAAAAGGAGACATATGTAATACTCTTTGTAATACTTTAAGCAATAAAACAAAAAAAAGAACAAAAAAAGAAAGGAATAAGATAATTGTGAATAGTGATAAGAGGGTGAATGGGATGGAGTGGGAATTATTTTAATTTGGGAGAACGGAGAATACTTCTGCAAGGAACAGACAGTTGAGCTGAGACTTGAGTAACATAAGGGTCTGGGCAGAGGGAACAACCCTGAGGTGGGAGCATCTAGAGGCAGGAAGAGAGGGGTAGAAGAGTCAGGCAGGAGCCAGATCACATGTAAAGAATTTTTATTTTCTTTTTATAAAAATAATTCAAAATATCATTTAAATGTTGTTTGATTTATAGTTATAGATTTACCAGTTGCTACTATTTGCTTTGGGCACAGAAAGAAGATTTGTGTAATGGAAAGTACTAGAATCAAAATAAGATTTTATAAGAGAAGTATTATAAAATAGAGTTGAACTAAGTCAGAGGTGCTGAAAGGTAGTATACAAAAGAATCACCTGGACAATTTCATAAATTTAGATTACTGCATATTTACATCATTTGTTCAGATGTAACAAAATTTTGCAAAAAGAGTTCCTCAGCTGTTTCTAATGTGAGCATTTCTTTAATCCACACTTTGAGAAACTAATAAAGTCCAGTTAGAGGGACTAGATGATTTATAATGCTATGTCACTTCTAGCACTGGCATTCTAGAATTCCATCAGGGTTTTTATCTAATAGAATTTGACGACTCTGGGTAACATCAGTATTCTTCTGGACACATGATATCTTCATATATAGTAAACTTTACTCCCACTCCACCTCAGCCATCCACAATAATGGCTATACCAGGGGTGGGCAAACTTTTTGACTCGAGGGCCACAATGGGTTCTTAAACTGGACTGGAGGGCCGGAACAAAAGCATGGATGGAGTGTTTGTGTGAACTAATATAAATTCAAAGTAAACATCATTACATAAAAGGGTACGGTCTTTTTTTTTTTAATTTTATTCATTTCAAACGGGCCGGATCCGGCCCGCGGGCCGTAGTTTGCCCACGGCTGGGCTATACTCTTGATTTTATTATCACTTTCGCCTCTGAAATTTTAAATTCAAACATTCTCTTTCCTGACCACAACTGTAATCCTTAAAGCTCTTTAAAACACACTTTTTCTTTGGTTTCATCAAGATCTCTAGGCCTTGATGTCTGCATTATGGCTACATAAGAATTTACACAAAATTTATAAGTATAAAAAGAAAACATTGTCACAGTTGCTGTGGATCAGGAATTTAGAAGTAGCTTAACTGTGTCATTCTGCTCCCAGGTCTCTCATGAGGCCTTTATTATTTTGAGTTACTTACTTTCTATACACTTTCTATTGAGTATTTTAACCATAAATGGATGTTGTATCTTGTCAAATTTTTTTTCCTGCATCTATTGATATGATCATATGATTTTTATCTGTTGTACTGTTAATGTGGTGTATCATCTTGATCAATTTGCTTATGTTGAATCATCCTTGTGCTCCTGGAATGAACCCCACTTCATTGTGATGTATATTTTTAATCCTCACTGAAGACATGCTATATAGACGAAGGGAGAGGAGAGGAGAGGAGAGGCGAGGAGAGGAGGGAGGAGAGGG
>NW_005357451.1:193107-194286 GCF_000412655.1 Myotis brandtii | reverse complement strand
GAAAGAGGGAGAGAGAGAGAGAGAGAGAGAGAGAGAGAGAGAGATCAATGTGAGAGAGAAACATTGATGTGAGGAACATCAATAAGTTGCCTTCCGTATCCACCCTGACCAGGGACCAAACCCATAATCCAAGCATGTGCACTTACTGAGAATGGAACTAGCAACTTCTGGTATACATGACGATGCTCAGCCAGCTGAGCCACTCCAGCAGGGCTGTGATGTATTTTTTTAAATGTATTGTAGTACTCGATTTACTAGTATTTTGTTTAGGATTTTTGTATATGTATTCATCAGAGATATTGGTCTGTAGTTTTCTTTTTGTGTGTGTTATCCTTGACAAGTTTTGTTATCAGGATTATGTTGGCCTCATAAAATGTGTTAGAAAATATTGCCTCTTCTTCAATTTTTTTTGAAGAATTTGAAAGGACAAGTATCAACTATTCTTTAAATGTTGGTTAGAATTCACTAGTAAAGCTATCTGGTCTTGGACTTTTACTTTTTGGGAGGTTTATAATGGTTGTTTCATTTTCCTCACAGTTAGCCAGTCTATTTAGATTTTCCAGTTCTTCATGATTCAGATGAGGAATGTTACAGAATCCCTAAGAATTTTTCTATTTCTTCGAAGTAACAGTAGTCTATTATGAACTTATTTATGTTGTACAACTATAACTTTATAACCAATTAAAAACTCTCAATTTTCCCTGCCCTTCATTCCCTAGGAAAACCATTCTATTCTCTGCTTCTATGACTTTGACTATTTTAGATACCTCATATAAGTGCAATCATGCAGTATTTGTCCTTCTGTGATTGACATTTCACTTACCATCATATCTTCCAGGCCCACCCTTGTTGTTGAAATGGTAATATATATATATTTCTATTTGAGGACTGAAAGTCATTCCATTGCATGATAATGTCTCATGTTCTTTATCTATTTGTCAATGAGTAATTGGGCTGTTTTAATGTATTGGTCACTGTGAATAATGCTCCAATAAACATGACAGTACCGATATCTTTTTAAGATCCTGATTTTAATTTTTTTGGATTGGAATACCCAGGAATAGGATTTATGGTTCATACAGTAGTTCATTTTTATTTTTTCAAATTTTGTTTTATTGCTTAAAGTATTACAAAGAGTATTACATATGTCTCCTTCCCCCCCCCCCTTGACATTCCCCA
>NW_005357451.1:191774-192575 GCF_000412655.1 Myotis brandtii | reverse complement strand
CTGACAGGCTTATTTCACTTAGCATAATGCTCTCCAGTTCCATCCATGCTGTTGCAAATGGTAAGAATTCCTTCTTTTTTATAGCACCGTAGTATTCCATTGTGTAGATGGAGGGCTAAGAAAGTCATATCCTGCCCTAGCCACAGTTTTCTAATCCATTCATCTGCTGATGGGCACTTAGGCTGTTTCCAATTTTTTTGAGAAAACCTTATACATTTTTCCACAATAGCAGCAGTGTACAAGGCTTCCAATTTCTTTCATGTCCTTGCAAACACTTGTTTTATTTATTTTTTGTTTCTTTACATATTTTGGAAATTATCCCTTTATTATATATACTAGGGGCCCGGTGCACGAAATTTGTGCACGGGGTGGGGGGTTGTCCCTCAGCCCAGCCTGCCCCCTCTCACATACTGGGAGCCCTCAGGGGATGTCCTAGTGACGGCTTAGGCCCGCTCCCTGCTCCCCTTGGGGAGTGGGCCTTAGCCACAGTCTGGCCTCCCTTTGTGGGAGGTGACTGGGCTGATCAGGGGAAGGCACCAGCCCCATCACCCTGCTGTTGCAGCCACTGCCAGTCACCACAGCCAGCAAGGTTTTTTCATCAACACGGACTCCAGTCCCTTCACCATGAAAAAATGACAACTTTCTTTAGGCATTTTTAAGATGTGTCTTTCATATAATAATAATTTATTTATTATTTTTTTTATCCTCACCTGAGGATATGTTTCCATTGATTTTTAGAGAATGTGGAAGAGAAAGGGAAAGACAGAGAGAAACATCAAAGTGAGAGGAACACTTTGATTG
>NW_005357451.1:172130-190483 GCF_000412655.1 Myotis brandtii | reverse complement strand
TGCAAATTAGCCGCCATCTTTGTTGGCGGTTAATTTGCATATCGTGCTGATTAGCCAATGGGAGGTGTAGAGAAGGTATGGTCAATTACCATGTTTGTCTATTATTAGATAGGATGATTTGCAAATATTTTCTCCCATTCTATAGGTTGTGTGAGTACAAAGTACAGACAAAAGAAGCAAAAATTGTCAGGTGGAACTATATCAGTCATTTAAGATTTTAAAATTGAAGTATAACCTATATGTAGAAAAAAAAGTGTATAAATGGGAATTATTATAGAGTACAACCATTCATGTAACAGTACACAGAAATAAAACATTGTTAGCACACCAGAAGTCTTTTGTGCTTGATTGAGGTCAGTACTTACCCTCCTATCCAAAGATTACGTCTACTCCGTCTTCTAGCACCATATATTAGTTTTGCCAACATTTGAACTTTATATAAATGGAAGCATACAATAGATTCTCTTTTATATTTTACTTCCTTTGTCAATTTTTAAAATATTATTTTTATTGTTGAGAGTATTACAGATGTCCCAATTTTCCCCTCTGTGCCCCCGTCCACCTGGCTCCCACCCCACCTCAGGCCTTCTGTCAAATTTTTAATCTAGCATACTTTGATGGGCATTTAAGTTGTTTTGAGTTTTTAAATATTGTGACTAATGTTGCTATAAACATTCCTGCACATGTCTTTTGATTTCCTTAGCCTGGGTTCCTCACAAATCTGAGCCTGAGAAAAAAGTTTATGTGCTATTACTTTATTAGGAAGCATATTCCCAAGGTAACTAAGTCTCAGAAGACAGGAAAGTCAACAAAAGGATGTGTTACTGAGCTGACCACCACTTGGAGCAAGCATATCTAATAGGTTATGTTGCTCAATCTCAAAATTAATCTCATCTTTGAGAGGATATAGGGATCATCTCAGGACAGTCTGGCTGTTGGAAGAAAGAGAAAATTATTTATTCATTCATTCCTAGCATCTATTCACTAAATATACACTGAGTGGCCAGATTATTATGACCACCTGACCTTTGTAGGCAAATTAGTTATAATTTCACACTGAAGTTGCTAGAGGACCAGATCATTACAAACGTCTGAATAGCACAACATACTAAGTATCATTGCTGATCAAGTTCATCCTATCATGTTATGGCGTATCCCAATGGAGATGACTTCTTCCAACAAAACAATGCGCCATGCCACGGTCTAAGTATCATTGCTGATCAAGTTCATCCTATCATGTTGATGGCGTATCCCAATGGAGATGGCTTCTTCCAACAAGACAATGTGCCATGCCACAGTGCTCGTATTGTGTAGGAGTGGTTTCAAGAACATGAGGGAGACTTTACCTTGCTTAGGTGGCCCCCACAATCACCAGATCTCAATCCAATTGAGCATTTGTGGGACGAAGTTAAAAGAGCCATCAGGCAGCTGGTTCCACAACCATCAAATCTCACAGAACTGGACAGTGCTATTCATCAGGCATGGTGTCAGATTCCTCACATCACCTTTCAACATCTCGTGGAGTCAATGCCAGGAATAATCGCTGCAGTATTGAAGGCAAAAGGTGGCCCAACAAAGTACTGATGGGGTGGTCATAATAATCTGGCCAGTCATAATAATCTAGCCACTCAGTGTATATGCCACAGAAGGTTATTGTCCTCAAATCCGAGGTTGCACATGTATAGATGTTGGATGGGTCTATAGCATTGTATGTCAGCAAGGGGAGCCCTGGAGTGCAAGGCAAGGAGTATAGCATGAGCATAAGGCAAGGTGCCATCAGATAGCCCCTGATAAATTTAATCCAAATTTATGTACAGCTATTTTGTGCCTCAGAAGCAGGCACATAATAATTGACCAAAAGACAGAAGTGGAACTGCTGGGTCATAATACATGCCTTTGTTCAAATTTAATATATACAAGTGCTGGGGTTCTTATTCCAGCATCAAGAAGGGTTCAGGAATCTGGAGAAGGGGCTGTGCGTAGATGATATAGGAATCCAGAGACTAATAAAGAGTCCGGAGATGAGATATAATTTTGAAAGGCATTGGGGGTCAGAGGACCTTCAGCTAAAGGAACTGAAGACTCCCTCCTTGTCTAGGACCCTTGCTTTTATTAGCACTATTTGTCCTAAGGCAAGGTGGAGATAATACACTTCAAAGGGTAAGGTTTCAAAGGGTACAGAAGCATTGTCAGTTTGGGGAATAGCCTACAGCTGTTCAGGTGTTTGGCCAACAGGAGGCAATAACATGTAGATTAAGATGCCCTTTAACTGTCTGGCAGCCACAATCAGTTTCCTATTCAGGTTTGGGGAAATGCCTTTAGCCATTCCCAACAGGTGACTACATGTGTGACTCAACCCTGTTGAGTCCCCAAGTCTCATCAACCTTTTGATGAAACTCTTGAAATTATGACATGCTGGAATTGGTCTATGACATACAAGCAACAATTTTCAAAAGTGATTGTACCAAATTACATTTTCCAGTAATTGTACCAGTAGTGTTTAAAGGCTCAACATCTTCATCAATAATTGGTCATTGTCTTTTCATTTTAACCATTCTGTGTAGTGTTATCTCATTCAAGTTTTCATTTACATTTCCTTGATGTCTAATGAAATTGTTCACCATTTCATATTTTATTTGGCCATATGGATATTATATTTGATTAAGTACTTGCTCAAGTTTTTTTGTTCATCTTTTCCACTGTGTTACCCATTTTTAAAAGATATATTTTTATTGATTTCAGAGAAGAAGGGAGGAGAGAGAAATACAAACACCAATGAAGAGAGAGAGATATTGATTGGCTGCCTCCTGTATTCCCGTTACTGGGGATTGAGCCTGAAATCTGGGCATGTGCCCTAACTTGGAATCGAACCATGACCTCCTGGTTCATGGCTCAACACTCAACCACTGAGCCACACCAGCCAAGCATGTAGTCCATTTTTTACACTTAGTTGTAAAAACTATGCTCTTTATAAGGACATATACAAACAGTTTACCAGTTAAATGTATTGTAACTCAATAGAACTCAATAACAAAAATAAACAATCTGATAAAAAAAATGGGCAGAGGACATAGAGACATTTCTCCAAAGAAGACATACAGATGGCCAACAGGCATGAAAGTTGCTCAACATCACTAATCTTCGGGGATATGAAAATAAAAATCACAATGAGATACTACCTCACACCAGTCAGAATGGCTGTTATCAAAAAGTCAACAAATACCAAGTGTTGATGAGGATGTGGAGAAAAGGGAACCCTTGAGCACTGCTAATGGGAGTGTAATTTGAAACAACCAATATAGAAAGTAATATGTAGATTCATCAAAAAACAAAAGTAGAACTGTGAAGGAAAACCCCTGTTCTGTGGGACTACTGTTTGGAGTTCTCTGCTATTCTTTGGACGGCCTCTTATTCTAAAAAATAAGTTTGCTTTCTAGCCCATTTTGGACTGCTTGAATAATGGGGGAAATGGGCTTGGCTGTCTGACCTTGTGGGCCAGAGACTGGATACACCCAATGCCATGCCAGGTGCATTTTTGATTGGATGGAGCTGTATAGTTTTCAAGGCTGCCGCCAGCAAGCACACAAAGGGCTGGCTCTTCCATGGAAAGGGAAGTTCTGCTTGTAGTTTTGCTTAGAATTTGGATTCATTTCCCTAGGCCCACTGCGGTGAATAAAATGTAACTCCAGAATCTTAGAAGAGGGCGCTGAATCAAAGATTTGATTCAGGCATAAGACCAGTAGGGAATGTGCTAGGGGCTGGGCCCTGGCAGAGAAGAATTACTAAGTGGGCTGAGGGGCAAGGACTATGGCAGAGAAAAATTACTACTTATCTTAGAAAAGCAATGTGTTATGATTTAACCCAGCCAGGTGTGACCCTGCTTTGCCCCCATTCCTACTTGTAAACTTTGTGTGAACCCTGCCAGTGCCAGGAACGGCTAATGAACCGCTTTGCAGTTTTTTTTTGTGTTTTTTTTTTTTGAAATGCTTTGTAGTGTTGCAGATAAAAGGCTTTGCTGTACCTTCTGTCGGGACTGCAGTATGAGGCTCCCAGGCAGGGAGGGACGTGCTGTAGTCAGATGGCCAGCTTAATAAAGGCTCTTAAATTTAAAATTCTGAGTCGGTGGTCTATCTCGCTGAGTGAACCCATAACAGAACTAACATGTGATCAAGCAATTTTAGTTCTGGGTATTTATCCAAAGAAAACAAAAACATCAAAAAGATATATGAACCCTTATGTTCATTGCAGCATTATTTATAATAGCTACGGTATGGAAGCAACCTAAGTGTCCATTGGTAAATGAATGGATAAAGAAGAGGTCTCTCTCTCTCTCTCTCTCTCTCTCTCTCTCTCACACACACACACACACACACACACACACACACACACACACACACACACTGTAATATTACTCAGCAATAAAAAGAATAAAATCTTGCCACTCAAGACAACATGGATGGACCTAGAGGGTATTATGCTAAGTGAAATAAATCAGAGAAAGACAAATACCGAATGGTTTCACTTATATGTGGAATCTAAAAACAAAATAAACAAACAAGCAAAACAAAACAAAAACAGACTTATAGAAACAGATTAAATTGATGTTTGCCCCAGAGGAAAAGGGGGAGGGATTGGTGAAACAGGTCAAGGAGAATACAGTCAATAATATTGTGATAAGTTTGCATAGTGACAGATGATTACTAGACTTAGTGTGGTGATCACATTAAAGTATATAAACATAAAATTACTATATTGTACAACTAAAACTAATATAATGTACACCAAATATACTTAAATTTTAAAAAGTCATAGTTGTTTGCTAGATTCCACATATAAGTGAGATCATGTGATAGGACAAACAAAATAGATCCAGAGACATGGAAGCATGAAACGGACTGACGAATCTCAGAGAAAGGGAAGTGTGGGAAGAGATTAACCAAAGAATTTATATGCATATATACATAACTCATGGACACAGACAATAGTTCAGTGAAGGCCTGGGGAGGGGGCTGGAGTGGGGAGAATGGGGTCAATGGCGGTGAAGAAACATCTGTAATACTTTCAACAATAAAGATAAAATTTAAAAATAAATAAATAAGATTGTAAAAAAAGTTATAGCTGGACACCCATTCATGACAGAATCCTGAGATGTAATAAAGTTTGTGTTTCTCAGAAACCCTGAGGTTGTTTGATAAGCTTTGTTTATAAACAATTAGGTTGAACAATCAAGTACTCAATATTTAAAGTAGTACCATCAAAGTTGCTTGACAATTTTTTAAATGACTGGACTATGTTGTGTGGGATATTGCTTTTAAGTTTTCGAGCACTCAAGTAGTTAACTCTATTGTCATCTGCCTTACATTAAAGATATCTGAATTAGAGATGCTTATAACTCTAAGAAAAGTGTTTCTAAAAGACACAAGAAAGAAAACCCAATATTTAAATGCAGATGACACCATTTATTGAAATCTACACTTACAAATGAAGTTCATAAAGCAAAAGGCAAATTTCATTTAAGGAAGAAATATATTCTTTTCACTATTGTGCCAAATATATATTTTAAGCAAATTAATGTGTTAGAAAAAATTAACATTTTTGCAGTGCACCTTACACATCATTGTAATGTATTGTAAATATATATACCTAATGAAGACAACACAGTGATGTTTATCATTAATGAATTTTACCAGACACAAAATATTAACAAGGTAACATGGCAGAAATATGATAGGAAAATGGCATCAATCACAATTTACTTGAAGAGATGGAAGGAAAAAAGTAATTCAGCTTATATAACCTAGAAAGTATAAGTCCAAACATGGTATAAATACAAAACTGAAAATATTTAAGAGGAACAATATTATCCAGGAGTTGAAATTTGGTTTAAAGATATAAGAGGGGAGGTAATTAATTTCTATTTCTGTAGTACCAAACATTTCTAGTGTTTTAGTTTATAAGGTTTCTAATCATGTTTGTGTTTGAGTAGAGTTCACCTTGTGAAAAAAGAGAAACTAAACTTTAGATGCGATTGTGTATATAAATTAAACACATGAAACATACAGAACCAACCAAGATTTTCAGTGTATAAGTCTGGAGATTAGTTGTACTTTCTATTTTTATTCATAGATGATTAGGACACAAAAGTCAACATTCAAAATATCTCTTCTCCAGCTTGTCAACTTAGCAGAGCAAAGTTAAGAACTACAAGCTTATATTATGAATGCAGATGAAATGATATTGAAAGTTCAATAATGTGGGGACAATTATTCTCTTGCAAATTGTAAAATAATGTTTTGGCATGCTAAGAAAAATACATTGTGCTGTCAATACTGTCAATGATTAAAGAAAGTGCTAATAATAATGTATACATTTCTCTCCAAATCACCTTGTTTCTCTGAGTCTCTCTCTCTCTCTCTCTCTCTCTCTCTCTCTCTCACACACACACACACACACACACACACACACACACACACACACTCACAGAGAAAAATCCAAAAATGAAAAATGTCCACATCATGGCATTACTCTTGGACAAACGAGCATGGAATAGAAGCAGCAGGTATATCAATCAGCAGGTACAGAAGTTAAGTTTGGTTTTGTCCATTTTTTAAAACAACCCTAATGAATGTTTGGTGAACTTTGCTACAGAAATAAAATTTATTTAGTAATTAAGATTTTAAATAATCATAATCCCTCTATAATATTCTGTATTAGAAATTTAACAATAAAATATTAAAATAACTGTTGTAAGCTTTGCAAGTTTGGGGTAATTTCATAGATTGAGCAGCAGCAATTCTAGAGACTAGAGCTGTGATAATTCAACCCCTGAATAAATAAATGCATCACATCAAATCTACACCACACTTTAAAGATACAATATAGGCCAAGATATACATATCACATATACATTAAAATTTCACCTTGAATAGTACAATGCTTAAACATATTACAATAGGTACTTAATTAATGAGACAAAATTCAAAAATGGCCAGCAATTAATGGTAATATACACATTTTTAAAAATGTAACTACAGCATGAGTATAAAATGGAAAGAATTTCACAATACCAGTGACTTTACTGTCTTCCTTGTCTTTGAAACTAAAACCAAGTCAGATGTTTCATTTTCAAAAGGTGGCCATTTTAAATCCATAATGAATACTTAAACCATAAGCTTTGCATCAGCTTTCACTGATTTCCTTGGAACACTTGAGGGCTGTTATTTTTTCCCCAATTAAAGACAGATTTGTTCTCTAATCACTGGTGATAAATATGGCAAAAGAGAAATATGGAGTGACTTTCTTAAACACGCTGGACATAGTCACAACAAACTGAAACAGTTGGTCTGAGCTTAATGGGTTTAAAGGTTTGAGAAGGTATAATGTGTAGAGGTGTCATTACCAAAGCTTTACAGTAATGTGTATTTCCAAATCAATAACACTTTTTATTAATTTTTCTTCTTCATAGACTTTTGAATCCCTTCATGTACTGCACATGCATTATCAATAACTCTCATTACATAGTACTGGAAGGTTTAAAGAATGAACTTTGGCCATTATAATCCTGCAACTTTAAAATAATCAAATTTGTGTGTAATTATTTTTGAATGACTAGATATGAAGGAATTCTTAAAATTTGTCAATATCTTCAAGATTTGGGGGCTTTTGGGAAAATCAGTTATATTAATTGCTCATATATCAAACACTGTTTTGTATTATAACTATAATTTTGAATGTCACTGCATTTTAAAGTGAATTTTATTTTAAAGATAATTTTTTAATTTTATTCTAATGTATGTATAATAATAGAGATCTTCATTTCTAGATGGATATTGGTTACATCAGATAATAACATTTACTAGAGGTGAGAGCTGAAAAAGTAAAATGTTAAAATATAACTTTTTAATAGCAAAAATACACTTTGATAAATCCAAAAAGTGCATATTTTATCTTTTTTCATTAACATATTTTACAATTTAGATTAAGAAATTGGTAGTGTATATCTATTTATGTACTCAAAGAGCATAAAATGAGTATTTCTTTAGATGAGAGGTATCTTTATAATATATGAAAGAAGAAAAAATATACAAGTTTTTTAAAAGTCATTCAAAATTTTAAAAAAATAAAGCAGACAGATTTTCAAATCACATTTATATGTGTTTTTATAACCTTTGAGAGGCTGGCACAAACCAGTCTATTTTCCCTATTAAGAATTTCTTTGGGGGCTAAATGGTAATTAGGCCCCCATAATTTGACAAAATAATTTTGACTTACCTGTGTTGATATCATAAATGTTATAATTTGGGATATCTTGACATTCTGGAAAAATGCAACTTTAGGGTTTTATTTTAATAGGCATATTTTTGCAGTGCACCTTTATTCTAATAGTCTTCATTTTATCCTTAGATCTGAAGGTCAAGATTGAAGGAGAGTTTAAGATTAGTGTTGGGATGGAGTTGAAGGGTCAAAGATGTGGTGATGCTTAGAATGCATGAGGTAAAAGGTGGGGTGAGGGTTGGAATAAATTTTAGGAATAGGCTGAGTTAAAGGGTGATAATAAGGAATATAGTAGGGTGGGTGTATAAGGAGGTGGAGATCAAAGATAGGGTGTGAGCTTAGAATGAGATGGGAAGAGAAAAAAGTGGCGAATGGGGTGAGGGTAAGAGATGAAGAAGGTATCCAGAATAAAGTAGGGTGAGGTAAGGGCAAGGGAAGAATTAAGTAGGGATAAGATATGAAGGTATGGAGAAGAGGTCAGGGATGGGGTAGAGGTGGGGGGGGTAATAAGGTGAAGGATGGATTGGAATAAAGGTTGTGATGAAGAACATGTATAAGGGGTGAAAATTAATTAGGAGATTGCGGACAATAAATGAGTAAATAACTTTAAGGCTTATTTGTTCATATTAATAAAGAAAAAAAATGACAACTTTTGAAAGAGCAAAAAAGGGAAAACATTTTCTTCAAATAATATTTTTTAGAAAACATTTACTTTAAAAGCTACAGTTTAATTCTAGTGTTTGTGCTTCTCTTTTCTTTGTCTCATTTTCCACTATATTGTCACACATCAGTGAGGCTCTCTGCTTTTGAAATATGAACAAGGCACATGTACTTTATAACCTATAACCTATTAAAAGCACTTTGCTATATTTTGAATTTTCACTTCTAAAACATACTTAAAATATAATCATTAGATATGAATATCCCATGTAATTAATGAAGCCCTCTTACCAATTAATGGATTTTGGAATAAATAATGCATATTACATATATTTGCTTCACTCTTAAACAGAGATACCATTATACATTCATCTGCTATTAGAATAATGATAAAAAAAAGAATTACCTTCCCTGGATTTCTTTGGATTAAACATTTTTTTCTATAGTTGTATGTTTTAATTCCATGACTCTTGATATTTGATTTTTTGAAATAAAATTTTCACTACATGTATTTCTCCACTTATTCTTCAAGTCTCCATTTTACTTCTTTTTTAAAAAAATTATGGGCACAATTTGGTCAGAATTTAAAATTTAACATAATTTTCATTAGTCAAAATTCAGTTTTCTTAGGTTGTTCTTAATATAAAATATATTTAATTTCTCAGCTAGCTCATCTTGTACACAAGGTGGTCACTGTGCTTTGTTAGTTGGACAGCAGTAATTTTCTAATGTGCTATGTCTCACTTTTGGTAAACTTCAACTTTAAATAACAGAAGGTCAATCAATATATAAATGAACATTTCTACTTTATGTGAGTTTTAAATTTATTGTTCTTATTCAGTAAAAATTAAATTGGTTTTTATGGATATTACAAATTTTAATTATAGACAGATTATTTCAAATATTTTTTAAAAATATGGTTCACAAACTGTTTAAGTTCTTTTAGTCCGTTTCTTGTTGTGCTTACGGATAAATGAATTCTCTACTAGGAATCATTCAAAAATATTCAATTCAATAATGTGAGATATTTTTCTAACATTATATTGATTGAAATGAAAGTGTCAGTTATGTGATTTGAATACCATATCTTTGTTAGTTCTTAGAGGGGTGTTTTTGTTAGTTTTTCCCTTATCCTATTAACCATTGAAAATATTTTTTCATTTGTTAATTTTAAAAATTTAACCAGAGGTTAATAAAACTTTATTAAAAATTCTTTTTTTATATTTTTCAAGTTAGAATTGCTAAGTAATTTGTGAATTAACTGTCATTTGGAGTTGTCTGAATATACACTGTGCAATTTAATTTAAAAATCAATTTGGTTTAAATCCCTAATCAGGGGATTTGATGTAAAAATTATAGGTAAAGTTAGAAGAATTAATCTCTACTCACATTGAGTATGGCACACTTTATAGTTTTCTAGAGCCTTGAAAGAAAAATGTCTAGGGTTGCTAAGCTAACTATATGTTATTATTGTTTTGTGACTGTTTTTTCTTGCATAGTACACTATGCAGGATAACTTTAGAGTTATTTCTCCAACTGTATGCATAATTTAGTCTTTTATTTGGTAAGAGCAAGGGAGTTAGAAATGGCTCATTGTTTTCTTTCTTCAACACTACACATTTAGATTTCCAATTTAAAACTTTTAATGAAAACCTTAGATCCACTTTTTGTGAAATTTGTGATGAAATTTTCATACTCAATATATTACATCCTCTGCTCTTTACTCACTTTTCTGTAGAATTGTGATGATTACTGATTGACTTCAGATAATTTACTTGACATAGAAAACCCTAAGACAAGGCACAATCTTTGCAGATAGATAACTATGCATCACTGAAAGGTTTACATTGCTCAGTTCTGAACCAACACAATTTAGCAGAGTAAAACCAATGCTAAAAGTAACTTTCTTTACATAATTGATCATTATTTTCTGAGACCATCTTCACATTTTATTTTTTACCAAACTTAGCCTCAATTTCTTAGAGTTGTACAATGAAGAAGCGGTTGGCCATTTTACATATAATTTTTATATTTAAATTTTAAGCCACTAAACACAATATCAAAATTTATAAGGATCATAAGCATGAGGAATCACAATCACAAAGCAAGGTTGTTTTTTTGTTGTTTTTTGTTGTTATTCTTAATGATGGTGTTTTCTTTAGTTTTAGTAACCATCTTCAACTATGTATCAGTGTTATCTATATTTGAGTTTAATTTTGTTTGCTGTCTTTCCTTGATGTTTTTAGTAAATATTAGTTCTTAGTAAGCCATCTCTCAGTTTTCACCTTAATGTACTCTTTTTGTACTCACAAGGTGATTCCCTTTGAACGTTAGAAATGTAATAGTTCTGTTTCACAAAGTCGGTATTTTAATAGAGCATATAGTGTAGGCTATCTGTTAAACAAGGTGAACTGTAATTTTGGTTTTTCTCAGTCCAGATTGGCAGTAACTGAAGTATGGCAGCCTATATTCTTCCATTACTTCTGTGGTCTTGCCAGCCCATACAAGATTCATGTTACTGTAGTCTGAAATAGTAACCAATCTTCTGAATTGGTAAGAAGTAGCAAAGAGAAATGTCACTACATTTTCTTTTCTTTTGAGGCCAAGGCTCTAGTTCAGTAATCACTCTGAACCAGAGGAGAGTGAAAGAGGGAGGCCAACTAGCCTCTTTACCTCCTTTCTCATAAGCCAGATGGAACGTGTGAGTGGGCAAGAGTTTTCACTCAGACCACAGATTACCACCCTTGCCCTATGTGGTAAGGCACACAACAAGGGGTTAGGTGGCATCCATCATTTAAGTTGCCCTTGTTTTTGTAAATACAACAGCTACCAAGAAAGTTGCAAATTTAAATGTACAAGCTGATTAGTGACCCATATGCCCTGAAAATTTGGACAAAATTTACATTATGTATGAATATAAAGCAATGAGATTATTTACCCATGTAGTTTATAGAGTGTCTCATTACCATATAGTCATACCTTATCAATCCTAAGAGATTTGTGAAATAACTTTAATAACAATTTTCTTAGATAAATATATTTGTGTGATTTGAATACTATACTAATAATTTAGGACAATGAAAAGTGGTTCTCTTTTCTCTAAGAAAGGAATCCTGTTCAGTAATTTAGTAAAAATATTCCAATATTTTCTCCCTTCTGTCTGGCATATTCTTATGCCAAAGTAATTTAGTAGTTGGGAAGAATAAACAAAATTAATTTCTTAAAGAAAAATATTGTTTTAGCATGCAATATTTTAGGCATCCTGTGGTGCTGTTAGTTTTTCCTACCCACACTATTTACATCACAATCATATATACTATTTACAGTTCTACAGTTGTTGTCTCCTTGTATTTTTAAGGCTTCCAGTAAATATTTACAATTTTTTCAGATATATGTCACACAAAAAATATGTATTTTTAAATACTCTTGTTAGTGAACTTTTTTCAGAGGTCCTATCTGGACACTTCAGAGAAGCACTGTATTCAACAATCTTCTGCTGGATTTTCTGGACCCTTAACTTTCAGTCAATAAATTTCTTGAACACTTACTTGAACTCTCCCAGTTAACTATGAGATTGCTTTCATTTGTCCATCAATGTATCCAGGGAAACCTGAAGTTTTTTTAATCTATGAGATGTATGATATTATTTGGAGATTAGTTGTTATTTTGATCAATCATAAAGATGGTGTATCTCTACTAAATAGAAATCTAGGCTTGATGAATTAAGCATCTTACTATTACACAACCCATCACTTTCCAAAATAAATATCCTACAGATTAACAAAAGGTTGTCATTCAGAATAAACTAACAAATAGATTAAAATCTAGTTTCAAAAATTCTGATAAGACTATCCATAATAAATGTATTTATATACAGTATTTATTTATGCTTTTTGAATTTAGGTTTCCATCTACTATTTTGGATTACAAGATTTGATACAGTTCCATTTTTATGTTTAATGTCTTGGAATGTTTATTTAACCATCAGGACTGTTTTGTAAGGTGCCAGTTTTATAATCGGTGTTCACCTATCTTTGAGAGCTCAATAAGTGGAGAGGATACAACACGTCTGGAAGTTCCAACATTATTCCTGGGGGTTTCAACCTTAAACATTGGTATTCTAGTAGCATGGCACCTGGGAACTCCACCACGGCCTCTAGGAACTTCAAGATTACCCCTGGGAACTCCAAAATTATTCAAGGGAACTGCAGCATTATCCATGGAAACCCCAACATTAGCCATGGGAATGATAACATTATCTATGGAGACTCTAATATTGTCCCTCAGATGTCTACCATTGTCTCCAGGAATTCCAAGTTTACCCCTCATTGAAGTAGATTTCGCAATGCTGGGATTGATAGAATGTCCTCCAGAAGCTGACAAAATGGCATTTTGCCAAGTCTCTTTGATGTTCTCCTTTTTCTTTGTGTTTTCTAAAACAAACATAAAATAAAGGTTGCTTTTAAGTTATTGAAGATTGGCTTCTGTTTTGAGAAGAAATTCTATAAATTAGAATGACACAATTTTGCCTAAATTTGATCGCAATCCAATCACTTTAACAGTTTAAAATCACATGGTGATAGCACCACCATATATAACATTTGTTTGGCAAAATATCTTGATAAGCTGTTTTGGGTGTAAAAGATAGTAAAAACAAAAATCTGACTAAATAGTCCCACACAATTACCAGAAATTTGAAGGTAATGAAAAATATAAAAGTGGGAGAAAGGGGAGGGAGAGAGAGGATGAGAAACATTAAGTAGGAGGGGGAATGCAGCAGGATGTTAGCCAATGAAAAATTACAGTGGTGATGGCTGAAGAGTAATGTTATTTCTTTTGCAGTATGATAAATTAATGAGATTAAGAATTCAGTGGTTACATGAAATCAGAGAGGGGGTAACCATAAGAATGGAAGTACCCCAAAACTTCAGAAATCTTGAGGAAGGGATTGGATGTAATTGGGGTTGAGCCAATTTTATAAATATTTCAAGGAATGAAGTGATCTCAGCTGG
Organism: Myotis brandtii; assembly: GCF_000412655.1. Taxonomy (NCBI): domain Eukaryota; kingdom Metazoa; phylum Chordata; class Mammalia; order Chiroptera; family Vespertilionidae; genus Myotis; species Myotis brandtii. Next base: position 176,537 of record NW_005357451.1, on the reverse strand, counting down.
CTTTAGGTTATACTTGAATTTCAGGTATTGATAAATAACTTATCCAAGCACTAAATTTGTGTAGGAAAAGAGACAAACTACATAATGGCCAGATTATAATTTTCCAACTAAGTGTGGACTAGATTCCAGGTACTTATCTCAAACTACCTTCAGATGTTTGGTGGAGGTACTTCTAAAAAAGATTTCTGATTGATGACACCAATCTCAGGAAGTTATGGGGACAGGCTATTAATATGAGCTAGAATTAAAAATTCCTAGTACTATTTTATATCCATAGTAGCATTTTTATATATGTTTAAGTAGTTGTAATGATGAAAACACAATAATGCCTTATAGTTAATAGCAAACATCAATGTAGGATTTAAAAATACATTATAAACAAATTATAAAATACATTATAAATACTTCTATTAACATTAATTTTAGGCAGTCATAGGCTATAATGTTACTCAATCATTTGTTCATTAATACTTTCTAGCCACTAGAGAGCTCGCATATAGGAGAAAATTATTATTTTTTCCCCTTAATCAGCAGGGTCAAGTCTATTAACTCCTTCACTTTCTAATCTAAGCACCTATTATTTAGGTACTGGGTGATGGGTGTGCTAGAGGGTAAAATTTTCTGTTCTATAAGGTAAAAACTGTACTAGAGTGAGGACTTGTCATTTTCTTAAGATCATCTACCTATCTGTAAATTTTGTTGTTGTTAATCCTCACCAAGGATATTTTTCCATTGATAGTTTTAGAGAGAGTAGAATGGAAGGGGAGACACAAAGAGAGAAATATTGATATGAGAACGACTTTGTTGCCTCTTGCACGTGTACCAACCAGGGTTGGGGATCGAGCCTCCAACTGAGGTATATGCCCTTGACAGGAATCAAACCCTGGACCCTTCAGTCCACAGGCCAGCGCTTTATCTACGGAGCCAAACCTGCTAGGGCTGTAAATTATTTTACAAGAAAATTGTATTTAAAATTTCTGATGTTACAAAGTGGGAATAGAGGGAGCATATGTCAACATGATAAAGGCCAACTATGACAAACCTACAGCCAACATCATATTCAATGGGCAAAAAATAAAAGCATTTCCCCTAAGAACAGGAACAAGACAGGGATGTCCGCTTTCACCACTCTTACTCAACATAGTACTGGAAGTCCTAGCCACAGCAATCAGACAAGAAGAAAAAATAAAAGGCATCCAAATTGGAAAGGAGGAAGTAAAACTCTCATTATTCGCAGATGAAATTATATTGTACATAGAAAGACTCTACCAAAAAACTTCTAGATTTAATAAATGAATTTGGAAGTGTAGCAGGGTAGGAAATCAACACCCATAAGTAAATGTCTTTTTTATACATCAATAATGAATTCTCAGAAATAGAAGCTAAACAAACAATCCCATTTATCATTGCAACAACAAAAAATTAAGATACTGTGGGAACCACTCCAGGTCCTCGGATAGTCAAGGCCAATAGGAGCACAGAGGCCTTGTTATCAATACACCAGAAAGGCTGTTCTGTCCAAGGACTCTGAGCCTGGGAATCCTAATCAGATCAAGATACCATGAGTGGGTGCAAGGCCACAGCACTCTCATGGTACACTGAGCCCTTCAGTAGGCAATATGATGGATGTAACTATTGGCAAGAAGCCTCCTTTGTCTAAATAGTGTAAAAGTGGGTTACTGACCAGCTAGTCAGCTGGAGTGTGTGAAAAAGTCTGCTAGAGAGAGCAGCTGGGCAGAGCAGAGCTAGAGAGCACTCAGAGAAGTAGAAGCTATAGGCATAGAGAATGTAGCTCCTATGTGTGCAGGAGAGGCTAGAGAGCTCAGATGGAGCTGAGAGCTGATACTGTTATGATGTAAGGCATTGATACTGGGGCAGCATGATGCTGCTCAGATACTAACTGTGGGTACAGAGACTGACGCTGCTTTAAGGGAAAGATATGTATTTACCAGTCAGTATCTGGCTGCCTGCCTGTGTGGACTTTGCTGTAAGGAGTTTGTCTGATGGCTATTTGGCCACTGGCTTCTGCAATAAAGACTCATCTTATACACCCACAACTTCTCCTGGCTTCTCCATCTGCCCCACTTCTTAGAACTGACCTGCTGTGTCTCTGACACTTGGTGTCAGAGGATAAAGGTGAAACTTGGACTAAGTTCCCAATAGTTAGTACAGTAGGCAAGGTTCAAGAAGGAACCTGTCCTGTGCTTGGCATAGTTGAATGGGAGAATTTGGAAGAATACATGGACTCAAAGTCAACCAGAGCACCAGAGCTTGTGCAGGGCTCTGGCTGTGCTCTGACAGATACTTAGGAATACACTTAACCAAGGAGGCAAAAGACCTGTATTCAGAAAACTACAGGACGTTGAAAAAGATAGAAGAAGATATAAACGAGTGGAAGAATATACCATGTTCATGGATTGGTAGAATCAACATCATTAAAATGTCCATACTACCAAGGCAATCTACAGATTCAATGCAATCTCTATTAAAATACCAACAGCATATTTCACAGAGCTAAAACAAATACTCCAAAAATTTATATGGAATAAAAAAAAAGACCTCGAATAGCTGCAGCAATTTTGAGAAAGAAAAACAAAGTTGGAGGAATCACAATACCAGATTTCAAGTTATACTACAAAGCCACTGTTCTCAAAACAACCTGGTATTGGCACATGGACAAAAATATAGATCAATAGAACAGAACAGAGAATCCAGAAATCGACCCAAGCCATTATGCTCAATTAATATTTGACAAATCCTGAGCATACTAGTACAATGGAATCAAGAGAGTCTCTTCAAAAAATGATGTTGGCAAAATTGGTCAGATACATGCAAAGAAAAAGAAACTAGACCACCAACTTACACCATACACAAGAATAAATTGTAAATGGATAAAAGACTTAAATGTAAGTCGTGAAACCATAAAAATCCTAGAACAAACCATAGACAGCAAAATATCAGACATCTCTCATAGCAATATATTTGCAGATACATCTCTTAGGGCAAAGGAAACTAAGGAGAAAATAAACAATTGAGACTATTTCAAAATAAAAAGCTTCTGCACAGCAAAAGAAAAGACCAACTAAACAAAAAGAGAGCCCACTGTATGGGAGTACATATTTGGCAATGATACATCTGATAAAGGTTAATATCCAATATATATAAAGAACTCATACAACTTAAAAAAGGAAGACAAACAATTTAATTAAAAAATGGGCAAAGGACCTAAATAGACATTTCTCCAAAGAGGACATACAGATGGCCAAGAGACATATGAAAAAATGCTCAAAGTTACTAATCATCCAAGAGATGCAAATCAAAAGGACAATGAGGTGCCATTTCACACCTGTCAGAATGGCTACCATCAACAAATCAACAAATGATAAGTGCTGAAGAGGATGTGGAGAAAAGAGAACCCTAGCACACTTTTGGGGGGAATGCAGACTGGTGCAGCCATTCTGGAAAACAGTATGGAGTTTCCTCAAAAAATTAAATATGGATCTGCTATTTTACCCAGAGATCCCACTTCTAGGAATATACCCTAAGAACCCAGAAGCATCAATGAGAAAGAAAATATGCACCCCTATGTTCATAGCAGCACAGTTTACAATAGGTAAGATCTGGAAGTAGCCCAAGTGCCCATCAGTAGATGAGTGGATAAAAAAGCTGTGGTACATTTATACCATAGAATACTATGCAGCAGTAAAAAAGAAGAATCTATTACTCTTTGAGAAAACATGGAGGGACTTGGAGAGTATCATGCTACGTGAAATAAGTTAGTCAGAGAAAGACAAGTATCACATGATTTCACTCATATGTGGAATATAGGTAACAAAATCAACTGATAAATGGAGTGGATCCAGAGACACGAAAGCATGTGACAGAGTAAGGAATCTCAGAGGGAAGGCAGGGGAGGGTGGGTGGTTGGGAGGTAATCAACCAAAGACTTTGAGTGCATATATGCATAACCCATGGACACAGACAATAGGGTTCTGAAGGCCTAGGGTGGGGAAGGGGGGACAGGGGCAGGCTGAAGGGGGTCAATGGGAGGAAAAGAGGGACATATTTAATTCTTTCAACAATAAAGGATTATTTAAAAAAATTAAAAATAAGAAAAATAAAAATTCCCATGTTATAACAAGTCTGTATAATTTAAGGTTTTATTTTCACACTAGAGGCCCAGTGCACAAAATTTGTGCACTGGAGTGGTGTGTGTCCCTCAGCCCAGCCTGCACCCTCTCACAATCCAGGACTGCTGGCTCCCAACCGCTCGCCTGTCTGCCTGCCTGGTTGCCCCTAACTGCTTCTGCCTGCCAGTCTGATCACCCCCTAGCCAGTACCCTGCCAGCCTGATCGACACCTAACTGCTCCCCTGCCGGCCTGATTGCCCCTAACTGCCCTCCCCTG
>NW_005357451.1:165492-172076 GCF_000412655.1 Myotis brandtii | reverse complement strand
GCTCTCCCCTGCAGGCCTGGTCCCTCCCAACTTCCCTCCCCTGCAGGCCTGGGTCCCCCCCAACTACCCTCCCCTGCGGTCCTGGTCCTCCCAAACTGCCCTCTCCTGTAGACCTGGTTCCCCCCAACTGCCCTCCCCTATAGGCCTGATCGCCCACAACTGCCCTCCCCTGTTGGCCATCTTGTGGCGGCCATCTTGTGTCCACATGGGGGTGGCCATCTTGTGTGTTGGAGTGATGGTCAATTTGCATATCACTCTTTTATTAGATAGGATGATTATTACTAGTGTCTGATTGAATTTATACAATTTAAAGTCAGAACATAATTACCAAATACAAGGATTGAAATTGTAGGATAGTAAGCATTTCTTTTAGAATAAGCTAATTTTCATGGGATAGAAATAAATTTATAGGTAGTGAGTTTGAAAATAAATTTATTGATAAAAGTTTTCTTGTCTCAAAAATTATATGTAATTTATAAAAGGAGTTATAGCAAGTTCAAAATCTTACCTCTTGTAAACAAAGTATGATCACTTGGTAAGAAGTGTTTCTCCTCTGGGTTTACTTTTAACATGGGTGCAATAAGTTTTTGGCTTCTGACATCACTGTATCTTGGTGAAATATGACTGTGCTGCCTCTGGAGCTTTGTATGTTGAGGCAACAATGGGAAAGGGCCTTGCAAAACATGGAGATGGTGACTCCTGAGTGAGGTGGTTGCTTGATTCTCTTCCTTTGGTGGCAGCTGAAGGTAGCCAATCTCTCTCTGTTCTGCAGGAATAGTTTGGAGAATGTGGAGCCCTTCATTGTTTAGTGGTGCCTCTAAGAGTTCCTCCCAGGAGCGCCGAATGATGGGTCTTTCTCTAAAAGGGTACATGCTTCTTGCTACTTCAAAGTCATCATTTCCTAGGGCCTTTGCATTTTCTGGAGAGTCCAGCCACAGATTTATTGGGGTTCGTGGGCGACTGTGTTCTGAGGATGGAAAATATTTATTTATTAAAGCCAGCAGGTGTATAAGGCCGGTGATTTTCAAAGCTGGAATTTCTATATCATCTAGCTCCTCATTTCCAGACACACCGGCAATAAATATTGCAGTGCCTTTTCTCCTTTCCTCTGGAATGGCAATTCCTGTAACTTCTAGGAGTTGAGATTCTGGAACCCCTGGAACTTTAACTGGCATTTTCTCTAGGTGAAGAAGCCCTGAAGGTTTTGGTCCTATAAGGGCAGTGCTCTCTAACTCTTTGGTTAGTGGGGTGGGGGTGGTCACCATAACCATTTGACTTATAATCCCCAAGTCCCTTTGATAAATACCTTCTCGGGTGTGTTGATGGGAGACTACGGTTGATTTCTGTTGTTTTTGTCTTTTGGCCTCTTCCTGAGCTTCTGCACGGATAGGACGAAAATAGATGAACTCATCAGGAACATCTTGACTATGTCTGTGTAGGAATTTTTGACTCACAGAAACAATCTGAAAGAAAATTCAAGTTCAAAACATTAGATTATACAGTAAAAAGCACATCATTCAATTGTTAAATAGTATTGAAAAGCAGATTATAAACTTTTTCACTATCCAAAAAAAGATACAGTTCATTGCATTACATCAACACATTTAATACTCTTGTTTTATTTTTTATACATTCTAACCTAGAGCTGTGAGGCTAGTAAAATACTATAATAGACACTAGAAACACACTCAGATTCATCCAAAACCAATCCTGAAAAGAGTTCTTTTTTCCTTCAAGGAATAGATTATTCTAATCTGGTATTTTCCAAAATATATTTCCTAAAACCTTAGTCTTATGAAAGGCTCCAATACACACACACACACACACACACACACACAAGATTTCTTGTCTAATAATTTGTAAAATGATATATATTCTGTCTTCACAATGTACAGGAGTCTATTAAAGGCTCTGAGAAGTCTTTTTATTGATATGTAATTCACTGTATAAACCAGGGGTCCTCAAACTACGGCCCGCGGGCCACATGCAAATACAAATATTGTATTTGTTCCCGTTTTGTTTTGTTTTTTACTTCAAAATAAGATATGTGCAGTGTGCATAGGAATTTGTTCATAGTTTTTTTTTTAAACTATAGTCCGGCCCTCCAACGGTCTGAGGGACAGTGAACTGGCCCCCTGTTTAAAAAGTTTGAGGACCCCTGGTATAAACCATGTATTCTATTTTCTGTATTCTGATGCATTGACATTTGGGGCCTTGTTGACTCTGAAAGGATTGCCCCTCCCAAGTTGGCCAATTCCTAGAGATAGTATATGCAAACCAACTTATTCAGAGCCCACATTCCAACCAAGTCCTTTCTTTATCAGGCTCTCACGCTTTGGGCCAGTATCTACTTGCCCTAATCATCCCAAGGGCAGGTACCAGACAACTAGAGTCAGCTCTTATGCCCCCAAACCCATTAAAACACAAAGGAGTCCATTTTAAACCTGTTTACCCAGCCTAGCCTGTTTCTTTTTGTGGAAGCCACATGAAGTCTCTTTCCCATTTCCCCCCACCCCTCTGCCTCCTGACCAACCCTTGTGATTTCTTGTGTGGACTCCCAGAGGGAGGTTGCTCCCTGCCCTTAGGATCTATGAGTACAATAAACTATCTTTGCAATGGCAATCATCTCCTAATCTGTTGGCTTTATCATACCTAAATAATAAAACTTATTAAAATAACTGGCACAGTGATCAGGGTAGTTTCACTTCAGTCTGAAATGATATGCCATTAGACTGTTCTTGACTTACTAACTGGTTCCACCAGACTGCCTAGGACACTATTTCTGCCTGCTGGGATGCATGTACTTGTACAGCTATGGCTGTTCCTTTTACTGCTTGTCACCATGAGTTCCCAGACTAAATACAGAATTCAAAAGCTGGGTCCTCCTCAAATTCTGGTCTGAGAGGGCTCAATTGCTTAGATTCCTAGACAGTGCCCCTGGGAGCACCCCTTTACATTGACTAGCTAAGCTTGTGAAAAGCTCTTCTGGATGTAGCCAGGTGTGATTTTTCTCTAAATGCTGTGGGAAGGAGCTGATTAGTTGAGTCAACACTGACAAGTGGTAGAACAAGCTGGGTTGCTTTTTTCCCAGATATTTCTGCTTTCCCAGTTGAATAGGAGAGTACTTTTCAGAGGTACCCACATGCTGTTACGCACAAACAGAGTCAGTATAACATCTACCTTACGGACTATGGCATAAAACCACAAATAAAAGTGTTGTTCTGGATATAAACTCTTGTGTTGCTGCTTGCCTTGCTGCTGTTGCAATTAGTCATCTTGATAGTGGGGAAGGGCATGTAATAAGAATAGAGCCACAGTTGTTTAATAATCATTCACCTTATAACTATAGATAAGAAGTTTTCTTAAGACCCTGGGAAACTGGAGGATGAAACAAAGCTAAAAAAAAAGATAAGATGCCTCAATGGGTCCATTACTCAGAAAAGAAATACATTTTGAGAACAGACCAAGGACAGGACATGCTTTGATTTGGTTGCTGTGCCCAGTCCCTGACCCCCTCCGGGAGTTTCTCTCAGGAACGCTGATCATTCTCTGGTCTCAAGAAAGGGCTGAACTGTTTGTAACATCATAGAAGATTAGCCATCTTGTTATTGGACTTTGAACTCCTGAAGGCCAGACTGCAGACCCTCCCCTCCCCTTTCCATGTTACACTTGCAGTTCGCAGCTTCACGTAGCTATCTTCTCCCTCGTGTGTATATAATTAGCCAACTGGCTATGTTAGGGGCAGAAATAGAATATTGGGGACCAACTACAATTATAAGAAATATTAACCATGCTCTGTTAACTATGATGGTTCTTTTCTGATTAGAGAAAGCACATTTTCACCTGGCTGGGAGTTGTACGTCCTTGGACATGTGAGCTAACATTGGAATGCAGTCCATCCTGTCCTGAGAACTGCCTATCATTATGGAAGCATTTACAACCTTGTGGCTGAAACAATCTAGTCTTGGATGCATCTGCTCTTTACAACCCTCAGCCCCCATTGCCTGTAATCTGGTACCAGGGCACCCAGAGGCACTCACCCTCTGTGACCATCCCCTGAGTCTGCATGACTTGTAAACTATAATGATTATCCTGTGCCCACTTTCCCATACCTGTAATTCCAACTTTCCCACATAATCTTTGTCCTTCTACCCAATATAAGCAGCTGGCTTATGGGGAGAGGCAGAATAGATTTTTGTGGATGACCTGCTGCTCTCCCATACTGTCAGCATTATTTGAATAAATGCTCATATATGATTTAACCTTGTTTGTGCTTAATTGGCTCAAGTAATGACAGGCAGTCCAGACCCCTTGGTTGTCTGGTTACAGCTAGAGGGGTCAGAGCAGAATGTCCATGATGACTGACTATTCTCCCTATACTGCCAGCATTACTGGAATAAGCATTCATATAGGATTCAACCTTGTCTCTGCTTAATTTGGCTCAAGTATTGACAGGCAGCCTCGGACCCATTGGGTCCAGTTTCAGTCTGACCAAGTGTGGTACAAGGATACTTGTCACTCTGAGATACATGGCGCAATGCATAATGAAAAAGGAAAGAGGGAGGGGACACTTTATTACTGCCCTACCTAAGACCCTTGAGGATTATATAAAATGCTTTACTGAATACTGTTCCTTACCAGCATGCCTAGGTTATTATGCTCAATACCTAAGACTCAAAAATACTGATAGTGCCACTATCACTTTCCTAGAAGTGTATCCAGACACATCCGATGTCAATTGGGACACCTAGACTGATCAATTAAAATGGGTTCTTAGCAATACCAGAACTTTATCTGGTAAGCAACTAAAAGATTAAAATAAGTTAGTTAAGGAAATACAAGAGATAAAAGTAAAGAGAGAAAATGATAGAAATAAAAAAGAGAAATACAGAAATTTCATCTGCCTAGAGATAAAAGCTATTCTAAAAGATTTTGTTCAAAAAGGTAATGACAAAGGATTAAGAAGACTTCAGATAAGGGGGCTAACTGCACTGTCCCAAAGAGAGGCTGCTGTAGCTCTCTGGGTTCAAATCCCAACACTGGCAAGTGGACTGGGAAACCTTGAAACAAGAAACAACTGCCTAGAGGCAGGATACTGAACCTTTCCTCTCTCCCTCCTTTTCCTGTAACCACCTAGAAGGTCTACACTGTGAGTTATTTGCCAGAGACAGAAGCTACAAATTAGTTTTAGGCAACTATAAGCCCAAATAAAAAAAATACACAGAAAAACAAAACAAAACAAAACAAAACAAAACAAAACAAAACATGGTGGCTGGCAGGACGGGAATGAGGAAGAAAGTGTGAGTGAATAAGGGAGTGAGAAAGGAGTGTGTGGACATGTGGTGTGTGTGTGTGTGTGTGTGTGTGTGTGTAGGAGGGACAGTTAGATCTCACAGGAGTCTCAGAGGCTGGCAGATCAGATTCTTCTGGAAAGTGAGCCGCTGCTACCACTGCAGGCATTCCCCAGACTGTGTGGCTCTGGCACAGAAACCACAACATCTTGTAGGGGAGAGCAGCCAGGGTTAGGAGTGCAGCCTCACCACCACCCACACTGGCTTCAGACACCACCTCGGATAGGGATAGCACAGTGAGCCACATAGTGCACACCACCCCAGCCAGAGTCACTGCCATTCAGACCGCTGGCTCTGGAACCCCCTAAAGTGAGTCGCCATGTGCGTGCACCCTGACCAAAGTCTCACCATGTCAGCCGCAGACATTGGGACCCCCGCCTCCCAGGCCATGTGCTTCAGAAACCCAGCAGCGTGTTGCACCACCCTTCCCATGAGCTCTGGGAAACTACAGTGTGTCGGGCCACCCGCAGAGCAACTAGTACAACCTCACCCAGGCTCAAGCTCTGCAGAGGAAATAAAAAATCTGAATAGTCCCAGGGAGCCCTGGGGGACTGGGTTGAGGGGCTGTTTGGTTCCAGAAACACCCCTAGCTATAGTCTGTGTAAGAAATAGACACTTGTGTAAATACTACTGAAAGCAGGCAGACAAACAAAGCGAGCAGATTGATCCCACCTGCCTGCAACCAAGACTGTGGAGACAGACAGAGGAGTGGTGGATCGCTAGGAACTTTCAACACGGTGCTAACAGAAAACTGAGAAGTGGCGCACAGAACGGTAGAGAGGAGTCTTAAATCAGCCCCCACGGGACATTAAAACTTGGCTGAAGCAAATGACACTTCACTTTTTTATTTTTATACTAGAGGCCCGGTGCACAAAAATTTGTGCACTCGGGGGAGAAGGGGGGGGGTCCCTCAGCCCGGCCTGTGCTCTCTTGCAGTCTGGGACCCCTCGGGAGATAACAACCTGCTGGCTTAGGCCTGCTCCCGGGTGGCAGAGGGCACGCCCAATCCCTAGGTGCAGCCCCTGGTCGGGCTCAGAGCAGGGCTGATTGGCGAGTTGGGGCACCGCCCCCTGTAATGCACAGAGCAGGGCGGATTGGGAGGTTGCGATGCCACCCCTAGTCACGCTCAGGGTAGGGCCGATTGGGGAGTTGGGGCACCGCCCCCTGTCACACTCAAGGCAGGGTCGATGGGGAGGTTGGGGCGCCACCCCCTGTCACGCACAGAGCAGGGCC
>NW_005357451.1:162706-164687 GCF_000412655.1 Myotis brandtii | reverse complement strand
GGCCGGCTGAAAGCTGGTTTCTGGGGTTTTGTTTAGCTTCTATATTTGTTACAAAGTTTCAAACTGCCAGCTCAGAGGCCGGCAAGGCAGGCGGGGAACGTTGGAGTCTGCAGTCACTGGAGCAAGCAAGCCTCCTGTTAGCTTCCAGCTGCCTGGCTGCCGGCCGCCATCTTGGCTGACAGTTAATTTGCATATCACCCTGATTAGCCAATGGGAAGGGTAGCGGTCGTACTCTAATTACCATGTTTCTCTTTTATTAGATTAGATTTTGCTTAAGAGAGAAAATTTTTTTTCTTTCTTTTTTTAACCTTTTATTTTTTGTATTATATTTCTTCATTCTATTTTTATATCATTATTTTATCTTAGTTTTTTCCCCACCCTTTTATTCCTCACTTCTCCCTTTTTCATCCTGTTTCTCTTCTCTTGTCCCAGCTTTAGTTTTTTTCTCTCTCCTTTCTTTTTACCCCTTGTTAAAAATGGATCTTTTTAATCTGCTTTAGTGATGCATTATTATTGTAGTCTTTGTTGGCTTACTCATATACCTAATTTCCTGTCCCTTGCTCCAAGTCCATGCACCCTTCTCTTTTCTCTCTCTTTGCTAGCCAATTTTTAAAATGCTTTTGTTTTTCCTCTACTCTCTTGCTCGCTTCTTCTCCTAATTGCTTAATTAGTTTCACTCACTAAACTCAAGCCTATCTGCTCTCTTCTCTATTATCTTTTTCCAAAAATAGATGAACATATGGATAGATAAATTTTTTTTAAATTATCTTTTTATTTTTTTAACTTGATTATTTTGTTTTCGTATTTTTCTTCTTATCCACTCACTCTCTTTCTACCTCCACTATACTGAACCATGGCCATTCCCCTATTCTTTAAATTCCTTTACTTTCTGGATATAAGCTCTGCCTCTACAGATTCTGCCCTCCCCTTTTTTCTGGGTGTGTGTTTGTTTTGTAGACTTTTCTCCACATATATGTATATTATTTTTCTTTTCTCTCTTACATTTTTTCCTTTTCTCAATATCATTTTTGCTGTCTCTTATCACTCCTAATTCTCATTCCTCTGGTGGCCAATTTTATTGGGGTTATCAGTGTCATGAGAACATTCGTGTTTTCTTCCCTTTGTGTTGTGCTTTGTCAAGTTGTAACTCTTACTGTTTAGTCAATGTAGAAGAGAGTAAGCCACATAACCAGACACCCTGAGAGGAGACCTCATCCACGATTGGGACCATAACACTCAAGACCCAACTACACCAAGAGAACACAAATATTCCAAGTAGGGGGCATGCCTAGAATACCAAGCCCAGAAAACCTGAGAGACTGCACTACTGCGTTCCACAAAACATCTACTATATAAGACAAACATAAAAAAAATCTGGGTGACATAGAGGTTTCATCTAATACATAGAAATAACCACAAAGGAACAGAAAAAAGGGGGAGACAAAGAAACAAACCCCAAATGAAAGAAAAGGAGAAATCACCAGAAAAGGAAGTAAATGAAATGGAGGCAAGTAATTTGTCAGAGAAAGAGTTCAGAGCAATGGTCATAGGATAATGAAAAGGATGGAAGACAAATTCAACAAAATGTGTAAGAATCAAGAGGAAATGAAGAACTAAATAATTTAAGAATGACATAGCTGCAATAAAGAATACAATGGAAAGTATCAGAAAGTATCAACAGTAGATGAGAAGAAGCTGAGGACCAAATCAGCAAGCTAGAAGACAAGGGAGAAACAACAACCAAGTAGAGCAGCAACTGAAAAAAAATACTTAAAAAGCAGGAGGAGAGCCTAAGAGAACTTTGGAATAACATGAAATGAAATAACATCAACATAATAGGGGTGACCAGAGGAGAGGAAATGGAGCAAGGATAGAAAACCTGTTTGAAAAAATAATAACAGAAAACTTCCCTGCTATTGGGAAGAAAAAACTCACACAGTTCAAGAAGTATACAGAGTTCCAAACAAGATGAACCCCAAAA
>NW_005357451.1:148540-161923 GCF_000412655.1 Myotis brandtii | reverse complement strand
TCTACAGGAAACCCACCTCAGAACAAAGGAATCACACAGACTGATGGTGAAGGGATGGAAAAAGGTTTTTCAGGCCAATGGAAAGGAAAAAAAAGCTGGGGTGGCAATACTTATATCTGACAAATTAGACCTTAAAGTGAAGGTGATAACAAGAGATAAGGAAGGCCACTTCATAATACTAAAGGGATTGATACAACAAGAGGACATAAATCTGGTAAATATATATGCATCCAATGCAGGAGCACCCAAATACTTTTAAAAAAACCTTCTGGAAGATATAAAGGGGGAGGTCAACAGCAATACAATCATGGTTGAGGGCTTTAATACCCCATAGACACCATTGGATAAATATTCTAGACAAAAAATCAACAAAGAAACAGCAATCCTAAATGACTCACTAGATCAGATGGACTTAATCGACATCTTCAGAACATTTTACCCCAAAGGTACGGAATATACATTCTTCTCAAGTGCACATGGGACATTTTCAAAGATAGACCACGTATTGAGTCAGAGGCAAAGTCTCTTCAAATTCAAGAAGATGGAATTCATATCAACCATGTTCTCATATCACTGTGGCATAATATTAGAAATCAACTACAATAAAAACAATAAAAATCTTCAAACAGTTGGAGGCTAAATAGCAAGCTATTAAACAATGATTGGGTTACCAAAGAGATCAAAGAAGAAATTAAAAACATCCAGGAAACAAATGACAATGAAAACAAAATACAAAATCTATTATGGGACACAGTGAAAACAGTCCTGAGAGGGAAGTTGATAGCATTACAGGCCTACCTCAAAAAACACGAAAAACTGGTAATAAATTATCTAACTCTACAACTTAAAGAATTAGAAATAGAATAACAAGAAACCCCCAGAGTGAGCAGAAGGAAGGAGATAATAAAGATCAGAGCCTAAATAAATGACACAGACACCAATAAAACCAAGAGCTGGTTCTTTGAAAGGATAAACAATATTAATGAACCTCTAGCCATACTCACCAAGAAGCAAAGAGAGAGGACCCAAATAAAATAAAAAAATGAAAGAGGTGTGTTAACAACAGACCGTGCAGAAATACAAAGGATTTTGAAGAAATACTACAAACAACTGTATTCCAACAAACTGGTCAATCTAGATAAAATAAATATATTCCTAGAAAAATATGACCTTCCAAAACTCAATTCGGCAGAATGAAAAAATCTGAATAGGCCAATAACAATGGAGGAAATTGTTATTGCGGTAATCAAAAAACTTTCAGCAAACAAATCCCTGGTCCAGATGGCTTCACAGGGGAGTTTTACCAGATATTCACAGAGCACCTAAAACCCATCCTCCTCATACTATTACAAAAAGTTCAGGAGGAAGGAACACGTCCCTCTCTTTCTATTGAAGCCAGCATTACACTAATCCCAAAACCAGACAAAAAAAACTGCAAAGAAAGAGAATTACAGGCCAATATTTCTGATAAACACAGATGCTAAAATCCTTAATTAAATCCTAGCAAATATGATCCAACATTACATTAGAAAGATCATACACCATGATCAAGTGAGATTTATTCTGAGGATGCAAGGTTGGTACAATAACTGCAAATTAATAAACATGATACATCATATAAACAAATTGAGAGACAAAAATCACATAATCATATCAATTGATGCAAATAAATCATTTGACATAATCCAACACCCTTTCTTGATAAAAACTCTTGGCAAAATGGGAATAGAGAGGTCATACCTCAACATAATAAAAGCCTTATAAGACAAACCTATAGCCAACATCATACTCAATGGGCAAAACTAAAGTCATTTTCCCTAAGAACAGGAAAAAGACAGGGATGCCCACTCTCACCACTCCTGTTGGATATAGTACTGGAAGTGCTAGCCATAGCGATTAGACCAGAAGAAGAAATAGAAGGCATCCAAAATGGAAAAGAAGTAAAACTGTAATTGTTTGCAGATGACGTGATGTTGTACAAAGAAAATCCTAAAGACTCCATCAAAAAACTATTAGACTTAATAAGTGAATTTGGCAATATAGCAGGATATAAAATTAACACGCAGAAATCTATGGTTTTTTTATATAACAATAATGAACTTACAGAAAGAGGAATTAAAAAACAATCCAATTTCCCATTGCAACAACAACAACAAAAGATACCTAAGAATAAACTTAATGAAGAAGGTGAAAGACCTATACTCATAAATCTACAGCATATTGAAAAAAGAGATAGAGGAAGACATAAACAAATGGAAGATTATACCATGTCCATGCATTGGTAGAATCAACATCATTAAAATGTCCATATTTCCCATAACAATCTATAGATTCAATGCAATCCCCATTAAAATACCAATGGCATATTTCAGAGACCTAGAACAAACTCTGCAAAAATTAATATGGAATAAAAAAAGACACTGAAAAATCCCAGCAATCTTGAGGAAGAAGAACAAAGTAGGAGGGATCTCAATACCAGATATCAAGCTATATTACAAAGCTACAGTCCTCGAAAATGACTGGTACTGGCACAAGAACAGACATATAGACCAAAGGGACAGAACAAAGAACCCAGAAATCGACCCAAGCCATTATGCTCAATTAATATTTGAAAGAGGAGGCAAGAGCATACAATGGAGTCAAAACAGTTTCTTCAACAAATAGTGTTGGGAAAATTGGACAGATGCATGCATGCAAAAAAAAAAAAAATGAAACTAGATCACCAACATAGACCATACTCAAAAATAAACTCAAAATATATAAAGGACCTAAACATGACAGGAAACCATAAAATTAGAGGAATAATGGAATAGAATAGAGAGCCCAGAAATCAGCCCCAACCAATACGCTCAATTAATATTTGACAAAGGAGGCAAGAACATACAATGGAGTCAAGACAGTCTCTTCAATAAATGGTGCTGGGAAAATTGGACAGATACATGCAAGAAAATGAAACTAGACCACCAACTTACACCATACACAAAAATAAACTCAAAATGGATAAAGGACTTAAATATACGACCGGAAACCATAAAAATACTAGAAGAATCCAAAGGCAACAAAATCTCAGACCTATGCCGAAGCAATTTCTTCACCGATACAGATCCTAGGGCATTGGAAACTAAAGAGAAAATAAACAAATGGGACTACATCAAAATAAAAAGTTTCTGCACAGCAAAAGAAACCATCAACAAAACAACAAGAAAGCCCACTACATGGGAGAACATATTTGCCAACATTATATCTGATAAGGGCCTAATCTCCAAAATTTATAGGTAACTCATACAACTTAACAAAAGGAAGATAAACAATCCAATCAAAAAATGGGCAAAGGATCTAAATAGACATCTTTTAAAAGAGGACATTCAGAAAGCCAAGAGACATATGAAAACATGCTCAAAGTCACTAATCATCCGAGAGATGCAAATCAAAACAACAATGAGGTACCATCTCACACCTGTCAGACTGGCTATCATCAACAAATCAACAAACGACAAGTGCTGGAGAGGATGTGGAGAAAAAGGAACACTTGTGCACTGCTGGTGGGAATGCAGACTGGTGCAGCCACTATGGAAGACAGTATGGAGTTTCCTCAAAAAACAAAACATGGAACTCCCATTTGACCCTGTGATCCCACTTCTAGGAATATATCCCAAGAAACCAGAAACACCAATCAGAAAGGATATATGCACCCCTATGTTCATAGCAGCACAATTCACCATAGCTAAGATTTGGAAACAGCCTAAGTGCCCATCAGTAGATGAATGGATTAGAAAACTGTGGTACATCTACACGATGGAATACTATGCTGCTGTAAAAAAGAAGGAACTCTTACCATTTGCAACAGCATGGATGGAACTGGAGAGCATTATGCTAAGTGAAATAAGCCAGTCAATGAAGGAAAAATACCACATGATCTCACCCATTTATGGATAATAAAGACCATAATAAACTTTTGGACAAAAATAGATACAGAGGCAGAGCTGCCTTGAACAGACTGTCGAACTACAGCGGGAAGGCCGGGGAGGGTTGGGGGGCAGAGAGGGGTGGGTAAGAGATCAACTGAAGGACTTGTATGCATGCATATAAGCATAACAAATGGACATAAGACACTGCGGGGTAGGGAAGGCCGGGCATTGTCAAGGGTGGGGGGGGGAAAAAAAAGGAGACATATGTAATACTCTTTGTAATACTTTAAACAATAAAAAAAGCTAAAAAAAAACCTTCAAAACAGAAAAAAAAGAAATGTCCTACAATATCTAGACATTACACAACACCATAGGTCAAAGAAGAAATCTCAAGATAAATTATAAAATTATTTTTAACTAAATTAGAATGAAAACACAATTCATGAAAATTTATGGAATATAGTGAAAGCTGTGATTAGAGAAAACTTTATATCATCAAATGCATATATTGTAAAATGAGAAAAATTTAAAACAAGTCATATAAGTCTCCACTTTAGGAAACTAGAAAAAGAAGAAACCTTAATGCAGCAGAAAAGAAATAGTGAGAAGTAGAGCAGAAATCAATAGATAAACAAAACTGAAAGGTGTTTCTTTGAAAAGATCAATAAAATCAATGAGTCTCTAGCTGGGCTAAGGAAAACGTGAGAGAACACATATTCTAAGAAATAAAGAGGGGACATCACTACAGATCTTATGGACATAAATAGGATGAAAGTAATATTATGAACAACACAATGCTCACAACTTTGATAACATAAATAAAATGGTCCACTTACTTGAAAGATACAATTTGCTAAAACACATAAAAAAGAAACAATCTGAATTAGCCTATATCTATAAAGAAATGGAATCAATAATGAATAATTTTCCAAAAACAGAAAGCCCCAGGCCCAAATGGGTTTACTGGTAAATTATACCAAACATTTAACAAAATAATTATACCACCAATTCTTTACAACCTTTTTCAGAGAAGGAGTATTCCCTAACTCATTCTATAAGGCCAGCATTACCTCAATACCAAAATCAGACAAAGACATTACAAGAAGAGAAAATTACAGAACATCTAGAATGAACATAGATGCAAAAATCATTAGCAAAATATTAGCAAATAAAATCCAATGGTGTATAAAATAATTACAGACTATGACTAAGCATGATTTTTTGCAAAGTATGAAAGGCTGAGTCAACATTTGGAAATCAATTAATGTAATCCCTAACATTAACAGGCTAAAAAAGAAAATTAATATGATTATGTCAATAGATGCAGATAAAGCATTTGACAAAGTCCAATACCAATTTATGATTTTAAAAAAGAAAAACTTCCAGAAAACTAGGAAGAAAGGAGGACATCATCAACTTGAAAAGGAATATCTACAGGAGGGGTTTCAAAATGGCAGCGGAGTAGGTGGATATTTCTTGCACTACTTCCCAGAGCCAAATTTGAAAAAAAATTAAACAGGTGAACATTCACCCTGAATTACCAATTGAAGATTATCCAAAGAGGGGACTTTTAACAAGAACGTATAGAAACCAACTGCAGACTGGTAGGAAGGACAGGGTCGTGAGAGGGGCTGGTCCAGCTACCACAGGTGCTTGGCTGAAGGTGAGGAGGGATATTTTAGCTGTGGGAGTTTACCCCTGAGAAGACTGAGGCCCAGAACCCAGGGAGCCCAGAGTACCAGAGTCAGGAATAGTGGCCGGTATAACATCCAGCCATGAAAGGCAGCAGGGCTTCTATCTTCCAAGGAGAGAAGGAACTTGCCAGATACAAAGCCACTTTAAAAAACTTTTTTTAGAGCTAGAGACATAGAAGGATGGAACAGACTGTTGAACCTCAAAGGGAAGGCTGGGAAGGGTGGGTGGGAAGAGATCAACCAAAGAATTTGTATGCATACTAGTATATGCATCACCCATGGACACGGACAGTAGGGTGATGAAGGCCTGGGGTAGGGTGTGGGGGTGGGCTAGAGGAGGTTAATGGGGAGAAAAAGGGGACATCTGTAATACATTCAACAATAAAGATTAAAAAAAAACAAAAAAAAACAAAACAGAGCACAGGATATTTATTTGTAGCCACTCTCCAGAGGCTTCAGTGAAAGGCAGGCAGTGTTGACTGTAGTTGCCTGAGGAAAGTCTGGGTGGTAGGCATTGTAGGAAAACATGAAGAGTGGAATCATCTCCCCTACCCATACTGCAGCAGCCATTTTTATTGAGAGGCACAAGCTCCTTTCAGCAGCAACAGCCTAGGGAAAGGTAATTACAGTTCACTCCATCCTCAGGAATCCTGCTCACCTAACCTTGGGAATCTTATTCGCCCACCTTGCATTTCAACTTCTGGTGAGGAGGCAGCAGTAGAAGCCATGACCATGGGTCTGAGCAGTCTCAGGGTGGCATCAGTGACTGGATTTGGGGTGGAGCCATTGCTCCTACTTTCCCAGGAACCTGACTGGTGCTAGCCCCCTCATGGGAGAGCTGATAGAAACTCCCAGCAGACCCCACTGAAGTGCATATGAAGGATCTTCCCTGTCAAAATCAGGGCAATATCCTGGGAGAGACTCAGGCATATGGCTCTGGCACAAGGAAACACACCCACAATCTTCCCTGAAATATGAACAGCACATCCTCTTCATGGGAGATCCAGAGGTCTCATCCACCCCATCCATCAAAAGGCCTTTCAAAAAAAAAAAAATAAAACATTTCAATGACTAAGTCTGAATGCTGGAAAGCAGGTTTGAGGCAGATCCTGAGGTGCCTTGGGATGTTTGCTGACCTATCCCTGGGTCCTGTGCTGCTAACAAGCCAGACTTAGAATGCAGCTTGGCCCCTCCCATGTGCAACCAGGTCTTGTGGAGGCAGCCACAAACTGCGGATTACTTGAAACTTCCAACAAGTTTCCAAGAGGCAAACGTGGACAGCTTCTGACAGTGGATAGCACCAAAGTACCTGACAGGAAGCCTGGAACCAGCATACAAAGCAGTCAGACTCAGTCAACATAAGAGCAGAATCCAAAGGGAGACCCCATCTGGCACTAAACTCTGCAGAGAAAAACTCTACTTTGCATTTTTTTATTCTTTTCTTTTTTTTTCTTTGTTATTATTATTTTCTCTATTTTTCTTTCATATCTCTTATTTTATCTTTCCCCTTTTTACTCTATTTTTCATTCTCCTTTCTCTTCTTTTTTTCTTTTCATACAAAGAACTTAGAGGGAACTACGTCAGCATTAAAAAGAACATAGCAACCATGAATAAGAAGCAGTCAGAAATGAAGGATACCATATCTATCTACCTATATCTATCTATATAAAAGCCTAAGTGACCATCGCAATCGAATGGATGACCAAATAGGCTGCGTAGGGCAACCAGGCCGGCAGGGGCCTTAGTGAGGGGCAACCAAACAACTGAGCAGCAAGCAGCGTGGGAAAACCAGGCTAGCAGGGGAGGCAGTTGGGGCAACCAGGCAGGTGGGGGGGGCAGTTAGGGGTGATCAGGCCGGCAGGCAGAGGTGGGTAGATGGTCAGGCTGGCATGGGGGGCAGTTAGGGGTGATCAGGCAGGCAGGTAGGTGAGCAGTTAGGAGCCAGCGGTCCAGGATTGTGAGAGGGATGTCCGACTGCCAGTTTAAGCTTGATCCTGGGGATCGGGCCTAAACTGGCAGTTGGACATCCACCCCGGTGTCCTGGATTGGAGAGGGTGCAGGCTGGGCTGAGGGGACCCCGCCTCATGCATGAATTTTGTACACCGGGCCTTTAGTCTATGGCAAAGGCAACATAGGCTTTCACTTTCATGCAGTATGTGATGTATGTGTGTGCATGTGTGTGACTTTGTGTGTGTGAGATAGATGAGAGAGAGAGAGAGAGAGATTTATATATATATCTATATATATAGATATAGATATAGATATAGATATAGATATATAAATAGATATAATATAGGAGCACCTAAAATACATACTAATATACCTCTACATGGACTTTAAGAGTGAGGTTGGCAGCAATACAGTCACTGTGGGGTGCTTTTAACACCCAGCTATCATCATTGCATAGATCTTCCAGACAATAAATTAACAAAAAACAGCAACCATTATGACACACTGAATCAGATGAATATAATTAATATTACAGAATATTTCATTCCAAAGCAGCAGAATATACATTCTTCTCAAGTTCACATGGAACATTCTCAAAGATATACCACATGATAGGACACAAAATAAGTCTTAACAAATTCAAAAAGATTGAAATCATACCAAGCATCTTCTTGAAACACCATGGCATGAAACTAGAAATCAACTACAATATAAAAACACAAAAACACTCAAACACATTGAGGCTAAATAGAATCTTATTAAATAATAAATAGGTTACCAAGGAGATTAAGAAAGAATTTAAAAATTACCTGAGAGTAAACAAAAATGAACACACAACAATCTCAAATTTATAGAACACAGTGAAATCAGTCCTTAGAGCAGAGGTTCTCAACCTGTGGGTAGCGACCTCTTTGGGGGTCGAACGACCCTTTCACAGGTGTCGCCTAAGACCATCAGAAAACACATATATAATTACATATTGTTTTTGTGATTAATCACTATGCTTTAATCATGTTCAATTTGTAACAATGAAAATACATCCTGCATATCAGATATTTACATTATGATTCATAACAGTAGCAAAATTACAGTTATGAAGTAGCAATGAAAATAATTTTATGGTTGGGGGTCACCGCAACATGAGGAACTGTATTAAAGTGTCACAGCATTAGGAAGGTTGAGAACCACTGCCTTAGAGGGAAGTTCATAGAATTACAGGCCTACTTCAAGAAACAAGAAAAATCTCTCAAATAAACAGTGTCACCCACACCTAAAAGAACTAGAAAGAGAACAACAAGAAAAGTGCAGAGTAAGCAGAAGGAAGTAAATAATAAAGATCAGGATGAAAATAAAAGATGTAGAATCTAAAAAAAACCCCAAAAAAAACAATACAAATAATCAATGAAACCAAAAATTGGTTCTTTGAAAAGGGAAACAAGATTAATGAACCTTTACAAGACTCACCAAGAAACAGAGAAGCCATATTAATGAAATCAGAAATTAAAGAGGCAGAGTAGCAATGGACAGCACAGAAATACAAAAGATTGGAAGCGCAATGAACAACTATATGTCAACATATAGGACAAACTGAGAAAAATGGACAAATTCCTAGAAACATACAATCTTCCAAAATTCAATCAGGAAGAATCATAAAACCTGAATAGATCAATAACAATTAGTGAAATTAAAGTAGCAATGAAAACCTCTCAGCAAACAAAAGTCCAGGAACAGATGACTTCAGAGGCAAGTTTTACAAAAAATATAAAGAACTAAATCTGTCCTTTCAAACTATTTTTAAAAATTCAAGAGCAGAGAAGACTTCCAATCTTTTTAAGGAGGCCAGCATTATCCTAATTCCAAAACCAGATTTAGACAATACAAAGAAAGGCCAAAATCACTGATGAACACAGACGGTAAAAATCCTTCACAAAATATTAGCAAATCGAATCCAGCCATGTTGGGGAGCACAAGGGACTTGGTTGGAAAGTTATAAGGAGGACATTCTGAGAAAAGGGAAATGTGTGGAAGGCAACCTGCCCTGTTTATCAGAATTCCAACTTAGGGGAGACCTAGGGGAGTGTTGAAAGCAGTGCCTTTAATTATTCCTTGATCTTTCCAAACATGTCTGTGCATATGCAGACCCACAGATGTTTACTGGAATCCTTATGCTTAATCCCTAGATGCCCTTGCCTAGAGGACAATGAAAACACATGTGTTCTCTGAGATACAATCTAAAGATACCTTACTGATTGTATCTGAAGATAAAAATTCCAATAAAAGCCTAACAATGCAGGCAATCGAGGCTGTTTGGACCCTTGAGCCAGGCAAGCTCCTTAGTTCTCTTCCCCACAGTGAAACTGTGTCAGAGTAAGCTGTTCATCTGTTGTTCAGGGGCTGCTGCTTAGCCCCGGCACAGCAATACATGAAAAAGATCATACATCATGATCAAGTTGGATTAATTCTGCTGATACAAGGCTGGCACAATATTTGCAAATCAATAAGTGTGATATAGCACATGAACAAAATGAAGGATACAAATTACATGATCATATCAATACATGCAGAAAAATCATTTAATAAAAGCCAGCACACATTTATGATAAAAAATACCAGCAAGGTGGGAGGGATCATACCTCAATATAATAAAGGCAATATATGAAAAATCTACAGCCAACAGCATAATCAATGGACAAATCTAAAATCATTCCCCTTGCTTGTTAGAAAATGGTGGCCAAATAGGCAGCAGTGTTGTGCAACTCCTCCTAAGGTCAGGCCAGAAAAGCAATGAAACTGGAGAACATCCACCCTGAATTAACAAATTAGACACAGCTGAGGACACAATTTTCAATAAGGAAGGGAGAGGATGCCTAGACAATGCCACTTGCCAGCCATAACCTATGTGGAACCACAACCGTGACCCAGCAGTAAGTGGCTCAGTACCTCCCAGCAGGCACCCAGATGTCCAGAGGGAGCACACGCTGCCAGAGTGAGCTCCTGCACCAGGCCTCCTTACCACCCTGCTGGGAACTCATGTCCTCAGATCCAGCTCCAAGCCTCCACAGTGAGTGCAAGCCAGGGGGAACCCTGTGCCCTACCTCTGCTCCAGACCCCAGAACCATGCTGCTAGCCTGACCCATAGCCATCTGGCACCTGCTCCACCCCAAGCCCCAGGACCTGCTGCTGGGGTAACCTGGAGCAACCCAGAACATGAACCACTCTGGGCCACAGGAAAAGTGGGGACTGTGCGACCTAGAGCAATCTGTGAGACCCAGAGCAACCAGTTCCCACTCCACCTCAGCCCCCTGGACAGCCCTGCTGGGGTGACCTGGAGCAACCCATGCCAGCTTCACCCCAGCCCAAGAGGGGCAACCCAGAGCAACCCAGCATACACCTCACTAAGTGCCACAGGGGAGCTCTAAATGTGTGAACCAGAGCAACCTGCACCCACTCCACCCCAGTCCCCAGTACAGTCTTGTTGGGGTCATCCCGAACAACCCAATGCGTGCCTCACTCTGGGCAACAGTAAAGCTCAGACTGAGCCACCCAGGGCAACCCATTCCCACTCCACACTGAGAAGGGGCAACCTGGAGGAATCCCAGCTTCTCATTTGGGCTACAAAAAAGTGAGGACTGTGTGACCCAGAGCAATCCATGCCAACTACACCCCAGGCCCAGGGTCTTACTGCCAAGGCAACCTGGAGTGACAAAGCACACCCCACCCAAGTCACAGGGGAGCTCTGACTGTGCAACCCACAGCAACCCACACCCACTGCTCTCTGGCCCCTGGGACAGTCCTGCAGGGGCTACCTGGTGAAACCCAGAACAGGCCGCACTCTGGGCCACAGGAGAGCGCTGCCAGAGCAACCTGGAGCAATCCAGAGAGCCCAACCAGGGGCCACAGGACTGTACTTCCAGAAGGACTTAGGGTGCAACCTTGACACAGGTACTGGGGTTGCATAGTGAATTGCATGCCAGAGTTCTCTAGGTCCTCACAGGGTGTAGCACAACAGAGGAACTGTGCACTCACTCCTACCACCTGAGCATCTGAAGCAGACAACTGAGAAACCAGATCTGTGGGAGAAGGGGATACAACTCAGACAGAGCAGAGACAATAGAGGAGTGAGACTCAAGGTAGACCCAGCTTCTGGGCTAACAATTTCCAGACCATTGCCCTGATAGGGTCTTCGACCTCTCAAACACTAAGCAGGATGCCAAGGGCCAGAAAGAAACAGCAAAAAAAGAGAGACACTGAAACAACCCCCCAAGGAAAGAAAGGAGGAATCGCCAGAAAAAGAACTAAATGAAAGAGAAGCATGCAATATGTCAGAAAAAGAATTCAGAGTAAGGGGCAAACAGTTCATAAACAGGATGGATGAGAAAATCCACAACTTATGTAAGAATCAAGTGGAAATAAAAAATGAAATAGCTCCAATAAAAAACACAATGGAAGGTTTCAACAGGAAACTAGAAGAAGCACAGGACTGAATTAGTGAGTTAGAAGATAGGCAGAAAAACATACCCAATATGAACAGAAATTGGAGAAAAATTTTATTTAGCAGGAGGAGAGTCTAAAGGAGCTTTGGGACAACATGACATGAAGTAACATACCTATAATAGGAGTGCCAAAATGACAAGAAGAGGAGAAAAGATTTAAAAACCTATTTGAAGAAATAATGACAGAAAACTTTCCTGATTTGGGGGGAGTCACACAAGCACAGAAAGTCCCAAACAAGATGACCAAAAAACCCACACCAAGACATGTAGTAATTACAATGGCAAACGTTACCAACAAAGAGAGAATGTCAAAGGCTACAAGAGAGACACAGAGTTACCTACAAGGTATCTCCCATTAGATTGTCAAATGATTTCTCAACAGAAATACATTGGGCCAGAAGGAAATGAAATGAAGTATACAAAGTGATGCAAAGCAAGGGACTGAATCCAAGAATACTCTATCCATCAAGGTTATCATTCAAAATTGAAGGGGAAATCAGGAGCTTTGCAGAAAAAAAAGGGCTAAGGAAGTTTATCACTATCAAGCCAGCAATCCAAGAAATCCCAAAAGGACTGTTATAAAAAGAAATAGAAAGGGAAGAAGGAACGCAGGCACAAAGAATAAAAATGGCTAAAAACAAGTACCTATCAGTAATAACCTTAAATGTTATGCTCAAATTAAAAGATATGGAGTGGATAAATAAATAAGAAAACATGGCCCATATGTATGCTGTCTACAAGAGACCCACACAGTCTGACAAGGAACTCACACAGTCTGAAAGTGAATGGATGGAAAAATATTTTTCAGGCAAGTGGAAATGAAAAAAAAGCTGGAATAGCCATACTCATATGTGACAAAAAGGACCTCAAAGTGAATGCTATAACATGAGATAAGGAAGACCACCTCATAATATTAAAGAGATCAATACAACAAGTGGATATAACTCTGGTAAACATATATGCACCCAATTCAGGAGCACCCAAATTAAAAAACAAAACACAAAAAACCAAAAACTTCTGGAAGCTATAAAGGGAGAGATCAACAGCAATACAATCATAATAGGGGATTTTAATACCCCATTGACATCACTGCATAAATACTCTAGACATAAAATCAGCAAGGAAACAGCAATCCTAAATGACTCACTAGATCAGATGGAATTAATAGACATCTTCAGAACAATTCACCCCAAATTTAAAGAATATACATTCTTCTCAAGTGCACATGAGACATTTTCTTTTTTTAATATATTTTTTATTAAGATATTACATATGTGTCTTTATCCCCACGTTATCCCCTACCACCCCGCTCATGCCCTCACCCCCCCCCCCCCAGCT
>NW_005357451.1:137460-146875 GCF_000412655.1 Myotis brandtii | reverse complement strand
AATTTGTTAGGTAATTTTCAGGTTGCAAAAGGCCAGGGCATTCATATGCAAAAGCCTCTGCCGCAGCCTGGGTGGGGTGGGGTCTAGGAATCAATGGGGTGGAGCAAGCAGCTATGGTTGATCCTCAGCCCTGCCCTAAAGGGCTGCGCGTCTCAGTGTCCCGGTAATTGCTACAAGCACCTCTGTGGGAAAGCCGCCCTCAAGTTCCGAGTGCTGCCTGCTGCCAGACAGTCCAGTTTCTCCCCGTATGAGCCCTGGGTCCCCAGAGACTTCCCGGAACTGGAGTTCAGAGCAAGGAGCTTGCGCGACTCCCTCCCGATTCAAAAAGACAGCCACATCCTCAGGTACCAGCCCCTTTCTGTGCGCGCGCTCGAGCCTCCGTACCTCTGCACTTTACTGCCACAGCTCCTCTGAGTCTCAGTGTGCTTTTCTCTTTTCTCCTAGTTGTAGAATTTCCACTCAGCCAGCCTTCCTGTAGTTCTGGATGATGTCCGTTTTGTTTTTTCGTTGTATTTTTGAAGTTGTTGTGGGAGGCAGCAATTTCCGGTGTTTACCTATGCCGCCATCTTAGTTTCACCCACATGAGACATTTTCAAACATAGACCACATATTGGGATACAGGCCAAGGCTCTTAAAATTTAAGAAGTTTGAAATCCTATCAAGAATCTTCTCAGATCACAATGGCATAATAACTATAATAAAAACAATAAAAAATTCAACATTTAGAGGCTAAATAGCAAGCTATTAAACAATGATTGGGTTACCAATGAGATCAAAGAAGAAATAAAACAAAAAATTCTGGAAACAAATGACAATGAAAACACAACAATCCAAAATCTATGGGACACAGTGAAAGCAGTCCTGAGAGGGAAATTCATAGCATTACAGGCCTACCTGAAAAAAAAAGGAAAGCTGGTAATAAATTATCTAACTCTACAACTTAAAGAATTAGAAAGAGAGCAACAAGAAAAGCTCATAGTGAGCAGAAGAAAGGAAATAATAAATATCAGAGTGGAAATAAATGACATAGAGACCAAACAAACAAACAAACAAACAAAAAACAATACAAAAGATCAATTAAACCAAGAGCTGGTTCTTTTAAAGGGTAAACAAGATTGACAAACCTCTAGCCAGGCTCACCAAGAAACAAAGAGAGAGGATCCAAATAATAAAAATAAAAAATTAAAGAGCTGACGCCACAGAAATCAAAGGATTATGAAAAGATACTTTGAACAACTCTATTCTGACAAACTGTACAACTTAGAATAAATGGACATATTCCTAGAACAATACAACCTTCCAAAATGCAATCAGAAAAAAAAATCTGAGTATGCCAATAACTATGGAGGAAATTGAAGCAGTAATAAAAAAATATCAGCAAACAAAAGCCCTGAAGAAGACTGCTTCACAGGGGAGTTTTACCAAGCATTCAAAGAACAACTAAAACCTGTACTCCTCAGACTTTTCCAAAAAAGTCAACAGGAAGGAACAATTCCAAGCTATTTCTATGAAGCCAGCATTATCCTAAACCCAAAAACAGACAAAGAAACTACAAAGAAGGTAAATTACAGACCAATATTTGATGAACATATATGCTAAAATCCTCAACAAATCCTAGCAAATTGGATCCAGCATTACATTAGAAAGATCATACACCATGACCAAGTAGGATTTATTATGGGGATGCAAGGATGGTACAATATCCACAAATCAATGACTGTGATACATCACACAAACAAATTGAGATATAAAAACCACATAATCATATCAATTGTGCAGAAAAGCATTTGATAAAATCCAACATAATTTCTTGATAAAATAATCTCAGCAAAGTGGGAATAGAGGGATCATACCTCAAGACAATAAAAGCTTTATATGACAAACCTATAGCTAACACCCTGTTCAATGGGCAAAAACTAAGCCCATTTTCCTTAAGAACAGGAACAAGACAGGGATGCCCACTCTCTCCACTCCTGTTCGACATAGTACTGGAAGTGCTAGCCGTGGCTATTAGAGAAGAAGAAGAAATGAAAAGCATTCAAATTGGAAAAGAAGAAGTAAAACTGCCATTATTCGCAGATGATATGATATTGTACAAAGAAAACCCTAAAGACTCCTTCAAAACACTACAAGATTTAATAAATGAATTTGGCAATGTAGCAGGATACAAATTAACACCCAGAAATATTTGGATTTTTTTATATAGCAATAGTTAACTCACAGAAAAAGAAAGAAACAAACAAAAATCCATTTACCATTGCACCAAAAAATGAACAAACATAGGAATATACTTAACTAGGGAGGGAAAACACCTGTACTCATAAATCTACAGCATATAAAAAAAGAGGTAGAGGAAGACATAAACAAATGGAAGAGTATACCATGTTCATGGATTGGTAGAATCAACATCAGTAAAATGTCCATACTACTGAAAGCAATCTATAGATTTAATGTGATTCCCATTAAAATACCAATGGCATATTTCACAGATCCAGAAGAAAGCGCTCCAAAAACTAATCTGGAATTAAAAAAGACCTGGGATAGCTGCAGCAATCTTGAGAAAGAAGAAGAAAATTGGAGTGATAAGAATACTAGATGTCAAGCTATATTACAAAGCCACTGTTCTCAAAACTGCCTGGTACTGGCACAAGAATAGACATATAGATCAAAGGAACAGAACAGAGAACCCAGAAATTGAACTAAGCCTTTGTGCTCAAATAATATTTTACAAAGGAGGAAAGAGCATAAAATGGAGTCAAGACAGTCTCTTCAATAAATGGTGTTGGGAAAACTGAACAGATGCATTCAAAAAAAATGAAAGTAGACCAACAACTTACACCATACACAAAAATATATCAAAATGGATGAAGGACTTAAACGTAAGATGGGAAACCATAAAAATCTTAGAAGAATCCATAGGCAGCAAAATATCAGACATATGTTGAAGCAATATCTTTACTGATACAGCTCCTAGGGCAATTGAAATTAAGAAGAAAATAAACAAATATGACTAAATCAAAATAAAAACTTCTGTACAGGAAAAGAAACCATTAACAAAACAACATGTCTCTTCAATAAATGGTGTTGGGAAAACTGAACAGATGCATTCAAAAAAAATGAAAGTAGACCAACAACTTACACCATACACAAAAATATATCAAAATGGATGAAGGACTTAAACGTAAGATGGGAAACCATAAAAATCTTAGAAGAATCCATAGGCAGCAAAATATCAGACATATGTTGAAGCAATATCTTTACTGATACAGCTCCTAGGGCAATTGAAATTAAGAAGAAAATAAACAAATATGACTAAATCAAAATAAAAACTTCTGTACAGGAAAAGAAACCATTAACAAAACAACATGAAAGCCCACTGTATGAGAGAACATATTTGCCAATGTTATATCCAAGAAGGGCCTAATTTCCAAAAGTGATAGGGAACTCATACATCTTACCACAAGAAAGATAAACAGTTCAATAAAAAAAAACAGGAAAAGGAGTTAAATAAACACATTTTTAAAGTGGACACACGGAAAGCCAAGAGACATATGAAAACATGCTCAAAGTCACTAATCATCTGAGAGATTAAAATCAAAACAACAATGAGGTATCATCTCACACCTGTCAGAATGGCTATCATCAACAAATCAACAAACAACCAGTGCTTGTGAGGATGTGGAGAAAAAGGAACCCTTGTGCACTGCTGGTGGGAATGCAGACTGGTGCAGCCACTGTGGAGAACAGTATGGAGTTTCCTAAAAAAATTAATAATGGAACTCTCATATAACCCACTAATCCCACTTCTAGGAATATAACCCAAGAAATCAGAAACCCCATTTAGAAAGGACATATGCACTCCTATGTTCATAGCAGTACAATTTACAATAGCTAAGATTTGCTAACAGCCAAAGTGCCCATCAGCAGGTGAGTGGATTAAGAAACTGTGGGACATCTATGCAATGGAATACTATGTTGCTGTACAAAGGAAAGAACTTTTACCATTCACAACCACATGGATGGACATGGAGAGCATTATGCTATGCGAAAAAAGCCAGTTGGAAAAAGATAAATATCACATGATCTCACTCATTCTATCTAATAAAGAGGGAATATGCTAATTGACCCTCACGCTGTAGCAAAGATGGTGGCACCCACAGTCAATAAGGAGGGAATATGCTAATTGACTGCCCCCGCCCTCAAAGATGGCAGCGCCCACAGCCATAAGACGGTGATGCCCAGTCCCCTCAGCCACACCGGGGAAGCAGGCATGCAGCAAGGCCCCTAGGAGGGCCTTGCTTTGCTGCACGCCTGCCTCCGGAGTCCCCCAGTCCCCTCAGCCCCCCAGCCACCCAGGGCTGGCCTGAGGTGCAGGCAAGCCTCAGATGTCAGCTGCCCAGCTGCTCAGAGGCTCAGGTAACCAGTGCCAGCAGAGGCTTGTGATGCTGGCAGTGGCAGCAGCAGATGTGTGATGGTGGTGTTGCCTTTCCCTGATCGCCAGGTTACCTCCCACCCCTGAGGGCTCCTGGACTGTGAGAGGGGGCACGCTGGGCTGTGGGACGCCCCCTCCAGTGCATCATGCACAGGGCCTCTAGTGTAGAATATAATGAACAACATAAACTGATGGACAAAAATAGATCTAGAGATAGAGAAGCATTGAACAGACTGTCACACTTTAGAGGGAAGGCAGGGAAGGCGGGTGGGGTAAGAGATCAACCAAAGGACTTGTATGCATGCATATAAGCATATCCAATGGACAGAGACACTGGGGCAGTGAGGGCATGTGTTGGGGCATAGGAGTGTCTGGGGAGAGGTCAATGGGGGAAAAAGGAGTCATATGTAATACTATAGGTAATATTTTAAAAGATAAAGAATTAAACAAACAAACACAACATTTCCCTTAAGATCAGGAACAAGACAAGGGTGCCTACTTTCAATACTCCTTTTTTTAATCTTTATTTTTGAGACTTTTCCAATGTCCCTCACCCCCCATTGCCTCCCTCCACCTGGTTTCAGCACTACCCCAGTCCTTCACCACCCTATTGTCTGTGTCCTTAGGTAATGCATATATGCATATAAGATCTTTGTTTAATCTCTTCCTGCCCCTCTCACTCCCCTTCTATCTGATAACTGTTAGTCTGTCTCATTTCCATGCCTCTTATTCTATTTTATTCACCAGTTTATTCTGTTCATTACATTTCTTACTCATTTATTTTGATTTTTAGATTAAATTGTTGTTATGTATGTATTTATTGCCATTTATTGTTCATAATTTTGGTTTTTTTCTCTTTCTTCTTTTTCCTCTTCCTAAAGAATACCCTTCAACTTTTCATATGATACAGGTTTGGTGGTGATGAATGTTAGCTTTTTCTTCTCTGTGAAGCTCTTTATCTGACCTTCAATTTTAAATGGTAGTCTTGCTGAGTAGAGAAATCTTGGTTGTAG
Organism: Myotis brandtii; assembly: GCF_000412655.1. Taxonomy (NCBI): domain Eukaryota; kingdom Metazoa; phylum Chordata; class Mammalia; order Chiroptera; family Vespertilionidae; genus Myotis; species Myotis brandtii. The sequence goes on along the minus strand of NW_005357451.1, from coordinate 141,430 downwards.
GTCCCTGGTATTCATCACTTTGAATATTTCTTGCCACTCCCTTCTGGCCTCATAGTTTCTGTTGAGAAGTCAGCTGACAATCATATGGGTACTCCCTTGTAGGTAACTAACTGCTTTTCTCTTGCTGCTTATAAGATTCTCTTTGTCTTTAGCCTTTGGCATTTTAATTATGATGTGTCTTGGTGTAGTCTTCTTTGGGTTCCTCTTGTTTGGGACTCTCTGTGTTTCCTGGACTTGTAAGTGTATTTCTTTCACTAGGTAGGGGAAGTTTTCTGCCATTATTTCTTCAAATAAGTTTTCAATATCTTGCTTTCTCTCTTCTGGCATTCCCATAATACGAATGTTGGTATGCTTGAAGTTGTCCCAGAGGTTCCTTACACTATCTTCATATTTTTGGATTCTTATTTCTTTTTGTTCTTCTGGTTGGGTGGTTTTTGCTTCCTCATATTTCAAATCATTAATTTGATTCTCAAAATCCTCTACTCTACTGCTGAATCCCTGTATATTATTCTTTATTTTAGTCAGTGTATGCTTAATTTCTGACTGGTCCTTTTCCATGTGTTTGGCATTCTCACTAAGATCCTTGAAAGTCACTAAGTCTGTTGGGCATTTCTAGAAGATTCTTGAAAAACCTTATAACCGTGGTTTTGAACTCTATATCCAGTAGTTTGTTTTCTTCCATTTCTTTCATTTGTGACATGTGTCTTTTTCTCCACATTGTGGCTGCTTCCCTGTGTTTGTTTTTATGTACTGAGTAGAGCTGCTATGTCTCCTTGAGTTGGTAGAGTGACCTTGTTTAGGGTCCAGTGCCTCAGCTTCCCCAATCACATGAGTTGGACACTCTGTGCACCCTTTGTGGGCTGTGAGCACAGTGTTGTTGTAGTTGAGACTTTATTGCTGTTGGTGTCACTGGGAGGAATTCACCTCAAGGCCAATTGGCTATGAGGAACATCTGTGACTACAGTGGGAGAGCTGATATGCAGGAGACAGCCCTATGGTGCAGGACTTGCTTCAGTGGGGCTTTGGTGATAGCTCAGTCTGCCCCTTGAGTGTGTTATTTATGGATGTGTAGAGTTGTAATATTATATGGTCTGACAGTGACACTAGGTACATTGGCTCTTGGGTCTCCAGGGAGGTGCAAAGTCAGCCACTGCCTGGGGACACTCAGCAGGAGCTACAGAGAGATCTGCAGATTCCTCCTGTTTGTATCGGGTTTGGAAGTGCCCAGATGAGGTTGAGCTATGAATCAAGGCAGGCTGATGCTGGTGCCAGATCTTGGCCCTTTTATTGATGGGGCTCCCTGACCCAGCTGCAGCTTGTTTGAAATTTCCAAGGATAGGGCATTCATGTGCAAAAGTCACTGCAGGCTGCTTGGGTGGGTTTGTAAATTGGATAAGGTGGGGTCTTAAGGAATCACTAGGGCAGAGCAAGCAAAAATGGCTGCCAGCCATCCCTGCAACCTGGGAGGTCTCAGCATGGGAACAATAATCCCTGTATGTACCTCCATTTGGGAGAAAGCCCCCCTGCAAGTTCCTGACCTGATGCCAGAGAAATGTGTCCCTCAGAGCCTTGCTCTTGTACTGGAGCTCAGAGGAAGCAGGACCTTGTAAGTCCAGTTTGTGGTGTTGACCTTTTAAGAGGAACAGCTGGGTCTCCAGCAGCCTCTGTGTCACTGAGCTCCAATCTGCATCGGTTTTTACAACCTGTTGTTACTATTAATAAATCAACAAACAACAAGTTCTGGCAAGAATGTGGAGAAAAAGGAACCCTTCTGCACTGTTGGTGGTTATGCAGACACTGTGGAAAAGAGTATTTTCCTCAAAAAATTAAAAATGGAAGTTCCTTTTGACTTAGTGTTCTCAATTCTAGGTATATATCCTATGAATACTGAAATACCAATCAGAAAGAATATATGCACCCCTATGTTCATAGCAACATTATTTACAATAGTGCAGGTATAGAAACAGCCTGAATGCCCACCAGTAGATGAATGGATAAAAATGCTTTGGTCCATTTACACAACGGAATACTACAGGGTGGTAAAACAATAAGAAAATCTTAGCTTTTAAGACAGCAAGTATGGATCTGGAGATTATTATGTTAAGCAAAATAAGCCAGTCAGAGAAAGACAAATACCATATACTAGTAATTCCCTCACTAATATGTGGAATCTAATAAACAAAATAAACTGACAAACAAAATAGAACTAGATGCATGGATACATGGAACAGATTGACATATGTCAGATGGGAGGGTGGTTACGGGATTGGAGAAAGGAAGGTAAATTGATTACCTAAAGAAAACATATGCATACCCCGTAGACACAGACAATAATGTGGTGACAACCAAGGTGAGGGGGTGGGGGCTGGGTGGAGGTGGGCAAAGGGGTGGGAGAATGGGAGACATCTGCAATAGTGTCAACAATATGAAACTTAAATAACAAAGAATATCTAGAAAAAAATCAAACTTAATAGTGATAAACTTGAAGCTTTTTAAGATCAAATACAATACATTATTAGGTACAAAATCTGGTACAAGGTTGTTTAATAGTGAGAAACTCAAAACTAAAAGGTTTTTAAGATCAGGTGTAATGCAAAGGTTTCCCCTCTCACCACTCATTTTCACCATCATACTGGAAGTTCTAGCTAAGGACAAGAAAATAAATAATATGTATTCAGATTGGCAACAAAGAAATCAAACTGTCTTTGTTCACAGATGACATGATAATCCATGTAGAAAATCTAAAAGAATTGACGAAAAATACAAAAAACCCTCCTGGAACTAATAAGCAATTCTGATAAGGTTGCAGGACACAAGGTTAATACACAAATGTCAACCACATTCTTGTAAACCTGCAATGAACAATTGGAATTTGAAATAAAAAACATATTATCCTATGTAATAATAGACAAACATGGTAATTGACCATACCTTTGCTACACCTCCCATTGGCTAATCAGCACAATATGCAAATTAACAGCCAACAAAGATGGCGGCTAATTTGCATACTGCAGGCAGGGCGGGACAGCGCAGCTACCAGCGCGAGAGCCACCATCCAGGCCCCCGCATGCGACCCCAGAGGCCGCCCAGAAGCCAGTGATCAGGGGGAGATGGGGGTCCCCTGCCCAGGCCTGACGCCTCTGGCGGAGGAAGGTGTCAGGCCTGGGCAAGGGGCCGATCGGCGATCAGAGGGTGATGGAGGTCGATGCCTCTGTCCGAGGTGTCAGGCCTGGGCGGGGGCGGAGCCGGCAATTGGAGGGGTCTGGGGGTCCCCTGCCCAGGCCTGATGCCTGGGCCAGAGGCATCAGGCCTGGGTGGGGGTGGAGCCGGTGATTGGGGGGAGATGGGGGTTCCCTGCCCAGGCCTGATGCCTCTGGTGGAGGCATCAGGCCTGGGAAAGGGGCCAATTGGTGATTGGAGGGTGATGGGGGTTGACGCCTCTGGCTGAGGCATCAGGCCTGGGCGGGGAGCAGAGCCGGTGATCGGAGAGGTCTGGGGGTCCCCTGCCCAGGCCTGATGCCTCAGTGAGAGGCATCAGGCCTGGGAGGGGAGCCAAGCCGGCAATCAGAGGGAGATGGTACCCTGCCCAGGCCTGACACCTCTGGCGGAGGCATCAGGCCTGGGCAAGGGGCCAATCCGGCGATCAGAGGGTGATGGGGGTTGACGCCTCTGGCTGAGGTGTCAGGCCTGGGTGAGGGCAGAGCTGGTGATTGGGTTGAGATGGGGGTCCCCTGCCTAGGCCTGAAGCCTGAACAAGAGGCATCATGACTGGGCCGGGGGTCCAAGCCGGCGATTGGTGTGAACTATAGAGGAAACACCTTTTCTGACCGCTCATTGGCTAAGCTCCCTGTATGCCACTGGTAATATTCTTAGTAACTTGGGTAATAAGAATCCAAAAAGGTGATCTAGGGTTTTTCACCACACTCCTGGCGAAAAAAATGAAGGTCCGCTGCTGGAGGGCTAAGAAATG
>NW_005357451.1:133425-137134 GCF_000412655.1 Myotis brandtii | reverse complement strand
GATCAGCCCGGTCACCTCCCACAAAGGGAGGCCAGACTGTGGCTTAGGCCCGCTCCCCAAGGGGAGCAGGGAGCAGGCCTAAGCCATCACTAGGACATCCCCTGAGGGCTCCCACTATGTGAGAGGGGGCAGGCTGGGCTGAGGGACACCCCCCCCCTCCCAGTGCACGTATTTCGTGCACTGGTCCCCTAGTTATTTATATTAGCACCTCATATAAAATAAATACTTAGGTATGAACCTTGCAAAATATATACAGGATCTATATAAGGAAAACTATAAAACTCTGAGGAATAAATGGAGAGATATTCCATGTTTATGGATAAGAGGACTCAATATTGTCAAGATTTCATTTATGCCTAACTTGTTATGTAGAATTCAATGCAAGTCTACCTTCCTCCCTCAAATCCCAGCAAGTTTTGCCTGTATCAACAAACTGATTCTGAAGTTTACAGAGTCAAAAGACCCAGAATGTCCAACAAAATATACAAAGAGAAGAACAAAATTGGAAGACTGACACTACTAATTTTAAGACTTACTTTATAAAGGTACTAGAGGCCCCAAGCACAAATTTGTGCACCAGTGGGGTCCCTCGGCCTGACCTGTGGGATTGGGCTGAAACGAGCTCTCCGCCATCCCCTGAGGGGTCCTGGATTGCAAGAGGGCACAGGCCAGGCCGAGGGACCCGATTGGTGCATGATCTGGGCCAGGGAGGGACATGAGAGGTTGGCCAGCCAGGGAGGGACCGTGGGAGGGCTCCAGGGTATGTGAGGCCCTTCTTGCTCAGTTTTTATCTGCCAGACCCCAGCAGCAAGCTAACCTACCATCTGCCCCCTGGTAGTCAGTGCATTTCATAGCAACTGGTTGACCGTTTGGCTGTCTGCCCCTGGTGGTCAGTGCACGTCATAGCAACTGGTCGACAGTCAACTGTCTTCTCCCTGGTGGTCAGTGCACGTCATAGCGAGCAGTTGCGTGGTCTTAGCATATCATTAGCATATTACGCTTTGATTGGTTGATCGGATGAATGGATGACCAGACACTTAGCATATTAGGCTTTTATTATATAGGATAGTATGATATTGGCAAAAGTGTGGTATTGGCAAAAGAAAAAAAAATTCAAATAGGTCACTGTAACAGAATAGAGAGCTCAGAAATAGATCCACACAAATAGATATGGTCAACTGATCTTTAACAATAGAGCAATACAATGGGAAAGGGAGTCTTTTCAAGAAATGGTGTGGAAATATATCTACATGCAAAAATATTAATCTACAAACAGACATTATATCCTTCACAAAAATTAATTTAAAATGAATACTCGCCATAACCGGTTTGGCTCAGTGGATAGAGCGTCAGCCTGTGGACTGAAAGGTCCTAGGTTCGATTCCGGTCAAGGGAACGTACCTTGGTTGCGGGCACATCCCCAGTAGGGGGTGTGCAGGAGGCAGCTGATCGATGTTTCTCTCTCATCGATGTTTCTAACTCTCTATTCCTCTCCCTTCCTCTCTGTAAAAAATCAATAAAATATATTTTAAAAAATGAATACTCATCTAAATGTAAAATACAAGACTTTTAAACTCCTAGAAGATATTATAGGAGGAAATCTAAATAATCTTGCATATAGTGATGACTTTTAGGATACAACACCAAAAGCATTATCCATGAAATATATAACTGATAAGGGGGACTTCAATTAAAATTTTCTACTATGTAAAGGATAATGTCGTGAGAATGAGAAGATAAGCCACAGACTGGGATAAAATATTTCCTTTATCAGACTTATCTGATAAAGCACTATTATCCAAACTATACAAAGAACTCTTAAAACTCAACAATAAGAAAATGATCAACCTGATTAACCTTAACAGATAGTCTACTGAAGAAGATATGCAAGTGGAAAATGAAGATGAAAATATTTTCCACATGATACATCATCAGAAAGATTAAAATTAAAACAACAATGATATATCACTGTACACATTACAATGGACAAAATCCAAAACCCTGAGAGCACCAGATGCTGGTGAGAATGTGAAGAACCAAGAACTCTAATTCATGAAAAAATGATACAGCCACTTTATAAGACAGCTTGGGCATTTCATATAAAATAAACATAATCCTTGGAAACTCATCATCCACCACATTCTCCGTCAGGGTTGATACCCTTGGACTGGGACAACCAGAGCACAGGAAGGGAAACTATCTAACCAGGGAAGACAATCTCCTGGAGATCTTAAAAAACAGATAAATGCAAGAGAGTTAACCATTTGTAATAAAGCACTACAACTTGGAAAGTAATGGAAATGCTTCTTTGTATTAATCTGCTAGAATAATGCCACTCATACATAGATGCCTAACAGAGAAGACATTCATCAAATACCATAACTAATTAAGGTAGTGAGGCAGCTCAGAGACAAAATGAATAATCTTCAGAAAATAAACTTAAATACATGGAAATATTTTATATAAGTGATAGGGATTTCAAGATTGTAGTTCTGAAAAAAACTCAACGAGATGCAAGAAAATACAGACAGGCAATGTAATGAGCGCAGAAAACCAATGAACAAAATGATCACTTTACCAAAAATACTGAAACTTTATAAAAGAATCAAACAAATTGTGGAGATGAAAAATTCAATAAAAGATAAAGAATGAACTAGCAAGCATAGGAAATAGAGCCAAAGATATGGAGAAAAGAATTATTAATATTGAAGATACAAATCTAGAAATGATGCAGAGGAAGAAGAGAGATACTTGAGCATAAAAAGTGAAAAAAACTCTTCCAGATCATAGAAATGGAAAAGAGTTCAGTGATTGTTGGTGGGACTGGCGTAGAAGGAGGTGGAGGAGAGTATAGGGGGGATAAATGGTGATGTACAGAGACTTGACCTATGGTGGTGAACACATAAAACAGTGCACAGACGATGTGTCATAGAATTGTGAACCCAAAACCCATATAATTTCTTTTAATATATTTTTTATTGATTTCAGAGAAGGGAGAGGGAGAGAGATATTGAAACATCAATGATGAGAATCATTGATCGGCTGCCTCCTGCACACCCCCACTGGGGATCGAGCCTGCAACCCAGGCATGTGCCCTTGACCAGAATTGAACCCGGGACCCTTCAGTCCACAGGCTAATGCTCTATCCACTGAGCCAAACCAGCTAGGGTCTCATATAATTTTGATAACCAGCTTCACCCCAATACATTTAATAAAAAGGAAAAAAATAAAATAAATGTACAACTACAAAAAAACTCTGCGTAAACTACTGGCTCCACCAGAAAGAGAAAACCTATATAATAAAGCAGTAATAGGCAAATTGACCATCACTCCAACACACAAGATGGCCGCCCCCATGTGGTCAAAGATGGCCGCCCCATGTGGACACAAGATGGCTGCCACAAGATGGTCAGCACGGAGGGCAGTTGTGGGTGATCAGGCCTGCAGGCACCCCAGTGGGGACCCCCACCCTGAAGGGGGTGTGACCAGCCTGCAAACAGCCATCAGCCCCTCACCCAGGCTGGCCAGTCACCCCAGCTGGACCCACACCCTGATCCGGGACACCCTTCAGGGCAAACCAGCCAGCCCCCACCCATGCACCAGGCCTCTATCCTATATAATAAAAGGGTAAAATGCAAACTGACCCTAACAGCAGAACGACTGGGAATGACTGGTCACTATGACACACACTGACCACCAGGGGGCAGAC
>NW_005357451.1:120897-133275 GCF_000412655.1 Myotis brandtii | reverse complement strand
TGCGCTGAGCCCGACCAGGGGCTGCACCTAGGGATTGGGCCTGCCCTCTGCCACCTGGGAGCAGGCCTAAGCCAGCAGGTCGTTATCTCCTGAGGGGTCCCAGACTGCAAGAGGGCACAGGCCGGGCTGAGGGCCCCCCCCTTCCCCCCCGAGTGCACAAATTTTTGTGCACCGGGCCTCTAGTCATATATATAAATGCCTAAGCAACCAGATGACTGTTTGACCATTCAACCATTCGACCAGTAGCTATGATGCTCACTGACCACCAGGGGGCAGGTGCTCAATGCACAGGCATGGAAACATGGAACAGACTGATGAATTTCAGAGGGAAGAGGAGAGTTGGGAGGGCGAGAAGAGATTAACCAAAGATCTTATATGCATATTAGAGGCCCAGTGCACAGATTCATTCACTGATGGGGTTCCTTGGCTGGTCTGTGAGGATCAGGCTGAGACCAGCAGTCTGACATCCCCTGAAGGGTCCCGGATTGCTAGAGGATGCAGGCCAGAATGAGGGACCCCACAGGTGCATGAACTCATGCACCAGACCTTTAGTTTTTAATAAAACACTTTCTCCAAAATTGGAATAGAGGGGTAAAATTACAACATAATAAAGTCCATATATGACAAATCTACAGCCAACATCATACTGAATGGGCAAAAACTAAAATCATTTCTCCTAAGAACAGGAACAAGACAGGGATGTCAGCTTTCACCACTCTTTCACCATACTACTGGAATTCCTAGCCATAGTGATCAGACAAGAAGAAAACATACAATGCACCCAAATTGGAAAAGAGGAAGTAAAATTGTCATTATCTATCTATCTATATATATATATAAAAGCCTAAATGACCATTATGACTCAATGATTGGTTGACCAGTCACTATGACACACACTGACCACCAGGGTAGACGCTCAATGAAGAAGCTGTCCCCTGGTGGTCAGTGCACTTCAATGGCCAACCTCACACAGCCAGCCAACTTCCCCCAGTCCCTTCCCCTGGTCAGAACACCTCCCGCAGTCCCTCCTCCCGTTCAGCAGGCCTCATCTGGCAGGCCCTGTCTGGCAGCTGGCAGGCCCCATCTGGCAGCCGGCAGCCCCCAGTTTCCGGCCAGTGGCCGGCAGCTGGCAGCCAGCAGGCCCCAGCCAGTCTGGCCCCAATTGGGACTGGGCAAGATGGCTTCATTAGGCCCTGATCTCTGGCCAGGCCTAGGGATCCCACTCATATACAAATTTTGTGCACCAGGCCTCTAGTTCTCAGATAACATAATATTGTACATAGAAAACCCTAAAAACTCCATCAAAATCTACTAGATTTAATAAATGAATTTGGCAATGTATCCGGATACAAATTTACACCCAGAAGTTGATGGCATTTTTATATACCAATAATGAATTCTCAGAAAGGGAAACTAAAATAATAATCCCATTTACCATTGCAACAGCAAAATTTAAGATGCCCAGGAAAAAACATACATAAGGAGGTAAAATCCAGTATTCAGAAAGCTACATAACTTGGAAAAAAGAGATAGAGGAAGATACAAACAAGTGAAAGAGTATACCATGTCATATATTGGTAGAATGAACATCATCAAAATGTCCATACTACCCAAATCAATCTATAGATTCAATGCAATTCTTATAAAATTACCTATGCCATATTTCACAGATCTGGAATAAATTCTGCAAAAATGTACATTGAACCAAAAAGACCCTTAATAGCTACAGCAATCTTGAGAAAGAAGAATAAATTGTAGAGAACACAACACCAGATATCAGGATATACTATAAAACCAATGTAATAAAACTGCCTGGTACTGGCACAAGAGTGTGCATATTGATTATTAGAACAGAAAAGAGAGTCAGAAATCAACACAAGCCTTTATACTCAATTAATATTGGACAAAGGAGGCAAGAGCATACAATGGAGTCAAGACAGTCTCTTCAATAAATGGTGCTGAGGAGATGAGAAGATGGTGTCTGGCAGGACAGCAGTGAGGAAGAGTGTGAATAAGTAAAGGAATCAAAGGGGAGTGTGTGGATATGTGAGAGAGGGACAGTTAGATCTTACAGGAGGCTCAGGGCTTGGCAGAGCAGGATATCCTGGATGGGGAACCCCTGCTACTGCTGGAGGCACTCCCTGGGCAGCCTGCATATGGCATAAGAACCATGCCATTTGAAAAGGAGGGCTGCTGTGACTAGGAGCCTAGCCTCATCAACACCAAGACTGGCCTCCAACAACCCACTGATCCCAGACTCCTGCCTCCACACCATCTGGCTCTTAGACCACTCGGTGAGTCATGCCTCTCTGGCCAAGGCCATGCCACTTCAGCCACATTCCCTAGCTGCCAGCCGCTGGACCCTTTGGTGAGTCATGGTGTGCACCTCCCTGGAAAAGTCTGTGAGGCTTCAGTCGCAGACCCCACCACCTCAAACTTCCCGGCTACCAGCTAATGGACCCCTTAGTGAATCACTGAGGGTGTGGCTCTTCCGCCAAGGCTGCTCTGCTTCAGCTGCAGATCCTGTGACTCTTGTCCGTCCCCCCTCCCCAGCTTCTGGCTCCTGAACACCTGTGTCATGCAGCTTAGGCAGCAGACCTGTGACCACTATAAATCCAGCCACTGGCTTTTGGACCCCCTAGTGATTCTCAGAGTGAAACCACCCCATCTAGAGTCCCACTGCCTCACCCACAGTTTCCGGGATGCCCACCTCCCCAACCATATAGGTCTGGGATCCCCACAGGGATTCACAAAGTAATGCCACCCTAGCAACAGTCATGCCACACTGGCCAGAGTCACACTACTTTAACTGTGGCTCCAGGCTTTCCTCGAACCTGCAGTCACCAGTGAGACCTAAGGCAACCCTTGCCACAAGAGCCGGAACCATGATCACATCCACAATAGCTTGCACAATGAGACTGAGGGTGAGTCACATTGTCAGACAACCTATGAGAAGAACACATTCACAAACAAAAAACTAACATTTAAGACCCAACTATATCAGGAGAACACAAATAACTTGAGTAGGGGGCTCCACTAGAACACCCAGCTCAGGAGATCTGAGAGACTACTCCACTGGACCATACAAATCACTGACTACATAGGACTACCCTCCCCCCCAAAAAAACAACAAACAAAAACAAAAACAAAAACTATTGGTGGCAGTTTGATCTAAGACATAGAAACAATTGCAACAGGACAGCAAAAACGGGGAGACAAAAAAACAACCCCAAAAGTAAAAGAAAGGAGAAATTACCAGAAAATGAATTAAATGAAATGGAGGCAAGAAATTTGTCAGAGAAAGAATTCAAAGTAATAGTTATAAGAATGCTCAAACATCTGGATGCCAAACACACACAACTCAATGAGAATTATAAGGAGCTGAATGAGAATTTAAGCACCATGAAAAAGAATCAAGAGGGAATGAAGAATGACATAGCTGCAATAAAAAAACACAATGGAATGTTTCAACAGTGGACTAGAAAAAGCGGAGGACCTCATCAGGGAGTTAAAAGACAAAGTAGAAAAAAACCTCAAGCAGAGCAGCAACTAGAAAGATAAAAAGAAAAAACAGGAGGAGAGTCTAAGGCAGCTTCGGGACAACTTGAAATGAAACAACATCTGCATAATAGGGGGGCCAGAAGGAAAAGAAAACCTGTTTGAAGAAATAATGACAGAAAACTTCCCAGACTTGGGGATGAAAAAACGTCACACAATTCCAAGAAGCACAGAGTCCCCAGAAAGATTAACCTGAAAAGACTCACTCCAAGACACACTGGAATTAAATTGGCCAGCATAAAAGGAAAAGAAAGAATCTTAAAAGCTGCAAGAGAGAGATGGACGGTTACCTAAAAGGGATCTCCCATAAGACTATCAACTGATTTCTCAACAGAAACACATCAGGCTAGAAGGGAATGAAATGAAGTATACAAAATTATGCAAAGCGAGGGACTAAATCCAAGGATAGTCTATCCAGCAAGGAAATTGAAGGTGAAATCAGGAGATTCACAGACCAAAAAAAAAAAATTTTTAAAAATAAAATAAAATAAAAATAAGGGAGATTATTACCACCAAAGCCAATGCAAGAGAAATGCTGAAGAGGCCCTTGCCGGCTTGGCTCAGTGGATAGAGAATCGGCCTGTGGACTGAAGGGTCCGAGATTCGGTTCCAGCCAAGGGCACATGCCCAGGTTGTGGGCTCAGTCCTTCAGTAGGGGGCATGCAGGAGGCAGTCAGTCAATGATTCTCTCTTATCATTGATGTTTTTATCTCTCTCTCCCTCTTCCTCCCTCTCTGAAATCAATAAAGAAATATATTTAGAAAAAGAAAGAAATGCTGAAGAAATAAAAAGGGAGATAGGAACACAGGCATAAAGAGTAAAATTGGCAACAAACATGTACCTATCAACAATAACTTTAAACAGAAATGGATTAAATGCTCCAATCAAAAGACATAGGGTAGCTGAATGGATAAGAAAACATGACCCATATATACTATCTATAAGAGACCCACCTCAGAAAAAAGGGCTCACACAGACTGAAAGTCAAGGGATGGAAAAAATTTCTTCAGGCAAATGGAAATGAAAAGAAAAAAAAGTTAGGGTAGCAATTTTTATATCTGACAAAATAGACCTCAGAGTGAAGGCCATAAGAAGAGATAAGGAAGGCCACTTCATAATACTAAAGGGATCGATACAACAAGAGGATATAACTCCGGTAAACACATATGCACTCAATACAGGAGCACCCAAATACATAAAAAGTCTTCTGGAAGATATCAAGGGAGAGATCAACATCAACACAGTCCTAGTAGGACACTTTAATACCCCATCAGCATTGCTGGATAAATCCTCAAGATAAAATATCAGCAAAGAAACAGCAATCCTAAATGAATCACTAGATCAGATGGAACTAATTGACATCTTCAGAACATTTCATCCCAAAGCTATGGAATGTACATTATTCTCATGTACACATGGAACATTTTAAAAGATAGACCACATGTTAGGATATAGGCTAAGTCTCTACAAATTCAAGAAGTTTGAATTCATATCAAGCATCTTCTCAGATAATAATGGCATGAAATGAGAAATCAATTACAATTAAAACAATCATAAACAATCAAACACATGGAGGCTAAATAGCATGCTTTAAAACAGAGAGATCAAAGAACAAATAAAAAGCATCCTGGAAACAAATGACAATGAAAGCATAACAACCCAAAATCTATGGGATACTGTGAAAGTAATCCTGAGAGTGAAGTTCATAGCACTACAGGCCTACCTCAAAAAACAAGAAAAACTGGTAATAAGTTATCTAACCCAACAACTTAAAGAATTAGAGAGCAACCAAAAAAAAGCCCAGAGTAAGTAGAAGGAAGGAAATAATAAAGCTCAGAGCAGAAATAAATGACATAGAGACCAAAAAACAAACAAAAACAATACAAAAGATCAATAAAACCAAGAGCTGGATCTTTGAAAGGATAAACAAGATTGATTAACCTCTTGCCAGATGCACCAAAAAATAAAGAGAGAGGACTCAAATTAAAAAAAAAACAATCAGAAAAAAACAGGTGAAGTAACAACTGACCCCATAGAGATACAAAGGATCATTAAACAATTATGTGAACAACTCTACTGAAATAAACTGGACAACCCTGACCAAATGAACATGTTCCTAGAAAAATACAGTCTTCCAAAACACAGTCAGGAGGAATCAGAAAACCTGAGTAGACCGATAACTACTGATAAAATCAAAGCAGTAATAAAAAACTCCCAGCAAACAGAAGCCCTGGTCCTGATGACTTCACAGGGGAGTTTTACCAAACTTTCAAAGAAAAACTAAAAACTATCCTCCTGAAACTATTCCAAAATATTCAGAAAGAAGTCACACTTCCAAGCTCTTTTTATGATGCCAGCATTACCCTAATCCCAAAGCCAGATAAAGACACTACAAAGAAAAAGAATTATAAGCCAATATCCTTGATGAAGATAGATGCTAAATTTCTCTACAAAATTCTAGCAAATACGATCCAAAAACAAAACAAAACATTAGAAAGATCATACACCAGTGCCGAGTGGGATTTATTTCAGGAATGCAAGGTTTGTACGATATCCATAAATCAATATGTGTGATAAATCATATAAACAAACTGAAAAATAAAAACCACGTGATCATATCAATAGATGCAGAAAAAGCATTAGACAAAATCCAACACCTATTTTGATAAAAGCTATCAACAAAGTTGGAATAGTGGGATTATACCTCAAGATAATAAAAGCCTTATATGACAAACCTACAGCCAACATTATGCTCAATGGACAAAAGCTAAAACCATTTCCCATAGGAACAAGACAGCGATGCCCACTTTCACCACTCCTGTTCAACAGTACTGGAAGTGCTAGCTGTTGAGATCAGACAAGAAGAAATAAAAGGCATCCAAATTGGATAAGAGGAGGTAAGACTGTCGCTATTCACAGATGACATGCTTTTGTACATAGAAATCCCTAAAGACTCCATCATAAAACTACTAGATTTAACTAATGAATTTGGCAATGTAGCAGGGTATAGAATTAATACCCAGAAATCTATGGCATTCTTATACACCAATAATGAACTCTCAGAAAAGGAAACCAAACAACCAACCCCATTTAACATTGCAACAAAAAAATTTTAGCTACTTAGAATAAAGTTCACCAAGGAGGGAAAAGTCCTATACTTGGAACACTACAAGATATTGAAAAAAGAGATAGAGGAAGATATACACAAATGGAAGAATATGCCATGTTCATGGATTGGTAGAAGCAACATCATTAAAATGTCCATATTACCCAAAGCAATCTACAGACTTAATGCAATCCCTATTAAAATACCAACAGCATATTTCATAGAGCTAGAACAAACACTCCAAAAATTTATATGTAATGGAAAAAGACACCAAATAGCTACAGCAAACTTGAGAAAGAAAAACAAAATTGGAGGAATCAGAATACCAGATTTCAAGTTATATTACAAAGCCACTGTTCTCAAATCTGTCTGGTACTGGCACAAGAATAGGCATATAGACCAATGGAACAGAACAGAGAACCCAGAAATTAACACAAGTCATTATGCTCAATTAATATTTGAGAAAGGAGGCAAGAGCATACAATTGTTATTTCCCCCACTGAATTGGAATATTCATATGCTGAAAAATATACAGCTCAAACTTTATCTCACACCATATGCAAGAATTAATTTGAAATGGGTTATGACCTAAATATAAAATATAATACTTCTAGGGGGAAAAAAAAACACTTGATAGTGACCTTGCATTAGGAAAGATTTTTAAAATAGGAAACAAAAATCTTTTAAAAGATTGTGAACTTTATCAAAATTAAAATATTTTACTCTTCAAAAGACACTGATAAGAAAATGTAAAGACAAGCCACAAACTAGGATAAAATATAAACATGCATCTTAGAAAGGGCTGTGTCTAGATTTAACAGTGGTCAGCAAACTGCGGCTCGCGAGCCACATGTGGCTCTTTGGCCCCTTGAGTGTGGCTCTTCCACAAAATACCAACTTCTGTGCATGGGCTATGAAGTTTCAATCGCACTGTACATGAGCGCCTGCACGTGGTATTTTGTGGAAGAACCACACTCAAGGGGCCAAAGAGCCGCATGTGGCTTGCGAGCCGCAGTTTGCCGACCACTGTCCTAAGGCAAAGGAAACTAAGGAGGAAATAAACAAATGGGACTACATCAAAATAAAAACTTCCTGCACAGAAAAAGAAACCATCAATAAAATAACAAGAGTGCCCATCCCATGGGAGACCATATTTGGTAATGATACATCTGATAAGGGGTTAACCTCCAAAATCTACAGGGAACTCATACAACTTAACAAAATGAAGATAAACAATCCAATTAAAAATGGGCAAAGGTCCTAAATAGACAATTCTCCAAAATGGACATACAGAAGGCCAAAACGCATATGAAAAAGTGCTCAAAGTCACTGATCATTTGAGAGATGCAAATCAAAATGACAATGAGGTATCACCTCACACCTGTTAGAATGGCTATCATCAACAAATCAACAACCAAGTGTTGGCAAGGATGTGGAGAAAAGGGAAACATCATATACTGCTGGTGGGAATGAAAACTAGTGCATCTTTTGTGGAAAATAGTATGGAATTTCCTAAAACAATTAAAAATGGAACTATCATTTGGCTCAATGATCCCACTTCTAGGAATATATTCCAAGAACTCAGAAACACCCATCAGAAAGACTATAATGCACCTCTATGTTTATAGCAGCACAATTTACAATAGCTAAGATTTGGAAACAGCCTAAGTTCCCATTAGCAGATGAGTGGATTAAAGAACTGTGGCACATCTACACAATGGAATACTATGCTGCTGTAAAAAGGAAGGAATTCTTACCAATTGTAGCAGCACCTATGGACCTAGAGAGCATTATTCCAAGTGAAATAAGCCAGTCAGAGAAAGATAAGTATCATATGATCTCACTCATATGTGGAATCTAATGAACAACTGATGAACAAAAATAGACCCAGAGTGATAGAAACATCGAACAGACTGTCAAACCTCAGAGGGAAGGCAGGGGAGGGTGGAAGGGTGGGAAGAGATCAACCAATGAACTCATATGCCTATATACATAACCCACAGACATTATGGTGGTGAAGGCTTGGGGGGGAGGTTGGAGGGGGCAATGGAGGAAAAAAGGGACATATGTAATACGTTCAACAATAAAGATTTATATAAAAAGGAAATACAGAATAGAAATGTGTAGAACTCTAATATTGTTTATGAGTCCAGGGTCTTTCAGAGCAGCTGAACTTCACAACATCGTTGTCAGCAGAAGTCAGTGGATTCCTCCATGGGCTCCTATTTTTACACACCCATCATAATCACCATGTGAAATACATAGTAACTGTTTACTACATATTTGCCATCAACTCCCAAATCTTTCAGCAACAGGCAGATTAAAATTGGAACAGTAACTGAGAATCATCAATACATCCTGTTTTCTCACTGGCTACAAATAGACAGCTGGAAAAGGAAAAATAATTTGTTTTTGTCAATAAATAAATATGTGATAAACTATAAATATATATAAAATACATGTATTTTAAAGTAGAAATATTAAACTAACAGAATTCTTAAGGAGTAGAAGTAACCAAATTCTCAATAATCAAAGCCCCAATTTTGTTACAAATATCATTTCCTAGAACTATGATCTATTGTGTGTTTAACCACGTCTAAGGCATGGAGTTCTAACTATACTTTACTTTAGCAACATTTCTAGCCGTGAAATAAGATCCTGAATCTGAAAGACAAATATTTCCTTAAGCAGGCTACAGAGTTCCTTCACATAATATGGGAAAATGTAACCGATTGTGATTTGTGAGAAATTTCAACTGGTTTCCTTTTGTTTTATTTTGCAAAAAATGAAACTAGACCACTAACTTACACCATACGCAAGAATAAACTCAACATGGATAAAAGATTTAAATGTAAGTCAGGAAACCCTAAAAATCCTAGAAGAAACCATAGGTAGAAAAATCTCAGACATCTCTCTTTGAAATATATTTGCCAATGCATCTATAACCAGGAGTACATCAAAATGAAAAGTTTCTGCACAGCAAAAGAAACCATCAACACAATGAAAAGGGAGCTCACTATATGGGAGAACATGCCAAGGATTCATCTGATAAATGGTTAATATATAAACTATATAAAGAATTCATGCAATCTAACAAAAGGAAGACAAATAATCCAAAGTGAAAATGGGCAAATGACCTAAATAGAAAGTTCTCCAAAGTCTTCCTACAGATGGCCAAGAGACATGGGAAAAAGTGCTCAAAGTCACTAATCATCTAAGAGATGCAAATTAAAACAACAATGAAGTTCCCATCACCTCATACCTGTTAGAATGACTACTATCAAGAAATCAATAAACCACAAGTGCTGGTGAGGATGTGGAGAAAAGCGAACCCTAGTACACTGCTGGTGGGCATGCTGACTGATGCAGCCACTATGGAAAACAGTGTGGGCCTGTAGAGCTATGAACTTCCCTCTCAAGACTGCTTTCACTGTGTCCCATAGATTTTGGGTTGTTGTGTTTTCATTATCATTTGTTGCCATGATGCTTTTATTTCTTCTTTGATCTCTTTGGTAACCCAATTATTGTGTAATACCATGCTATTTAGCCTCCAGGTGTTTGATTTTTTCCCATTGTTTTTATTGTAGTTGATTTCTAATTTTATGCCATTGTGATCAGAGAAGATGCTGGATATGATTTCTATCTTCTTGAATTTGAAGAGACTTTGCCTGTGTCCCAATATGTGGTCTATCTTTGAAAATGAACTGTGTGCACTTGAGAATAATGTATATTCTGTGGCTTTGGGGTGGAATATTCTGAAGATGTCAATTAATTTTATTTGATCTATTAGTGAGTCATTTAGGATTGATGTTTCTTTGATTTTTTTTGTTTAGGGGATTTGTCCAGTGGTGTTAGTGGGGGTATTAAAGTCCCCTACTATGATTGTATTGCTGTCAATCTCTCTCTTGATATCTTCCAGAAGTTTTTTTTTTATGTATTTGGGGGCTCCTATATTACGTGCATATATGTTTACCAGAGTTATTTCTTCTTGTTGAATTGCTCCCTTTAGTATTATGAAGTGGCTTTCCTTATCTCTTGTTATGGCCTTCACTTTGAGGTCTAATTAGTCAGATATGAGTATTGCTACCCCAGCATTTTTTTCATTTCCATTTGCCTGAAAAACCTTTTTTTCCATCCCTTCACCATCAGTGCTGTGTGAGTCCTTTGTTCTGAGGTGGGTCTTCTGTAGACAGCAGATATATGGGTCATGTTTTCTTATCCATTCAGCTACCCTATGTCTTTTGATTTGGGCATTACAGCCATTTACATTTAAAGTTATAATCGATAGGTACTTGTTTGTCGCCATTTTTATTCTTTATGCCTGTGTTCCTTTTTCACTTCCTATTTCTTCTTTTTAAAGCAGACCCTTTAGCTTTCTTGCATTGCTGGTTTGGTGGTAATAAGCTCCTTTAGTCCTTTTTTTTTGTCTGTGACGTGCCTGATTCCACCCTCAACTTTGATTGATAGCCTTGCTGGGTACAGTTTTCTTGGATTCAGTCCCTTGCTTTGCCATACTTTGTATATTTCATTCCATTCCCTTCTGGCCTATCATGTTTCTGTTGAGAAATCAGTTGATAGTCTGATGCGAGATCCCTTGTAGGTAACTTTCTTTCTTTCTCTGGCAACCTTTAAGTTTCTTACTTTGTCATTGGTTTTTGCCAATTTAATTATCTGTCTTGGTGTCAGCTTTTTTGGGTTCATCTTGTTTAGGACTCTGTGAGTTTCTTGGACTTGTGTGAGTTTTTTCTCCTCTATATCAGGGACGTTTACTGTCATTATTTCTTCAAACTGGTTTTCTAATCCTTGCTCAGTTTCCTCTTTTTCTGGAACCCCTATTATGCAGATGTTGTTTCATTTTGTGTTGTCCCAAAGTTCCCTTAGGCCCTCCTCCTGTTTTTTTTAAGTTTTCTTTTTTCCTGTTGCTGCTCTGCTTGTGTATTTTTTCCTACCTTGTCTTCTAGCTCACTGATGCGGTCCTCATCTTCTTCTAGTCTACCGTTGATGCTTTCTATTGTGTTCTTTATTGCAGCAATGTCATTCTTCATTTCGTCTTGGTTCTTCTTCATTTCCTCTTGGTTCTCACACAGATTGTTAAATTTTTTTAAATTGTTTTATTGCTTAAAGTATTACAAAGAGTATTATATATGTCTCTTTTTTTTTCTCCCCTTGACCTTCCCCTAGCCTTCCATACCCCCAGTGTCTTGTGTCCATTAGTTATGCTTATATGCATGCATACAATACTTTGGTTGATCTCTTACCCACCCCACCCCCAACCCTCCCCAGCCTTCCTGCTGTAGTTTGACAGTCTGTTCGATGCTGCTCTGCCTCTGTATCTATTTTTGTTCATCAGTTTATAATGGTCTTAATTATCCATGAATGAGAGAGATCATGTGGTATTTTTCTTTCATTGACTGGCTTATTTCACTGAGCATAATGCTCTCCAGTTCCATCCATGCTGTTGCAAATGGTAAGAATTCCTTCTTTTTTACAGCAGCATAGTATTCCATCATGTAGATGTACCACAGTTTTCTAATCCATTCATCTGCTGATGGGCACTTAGGCTGTTTCCAGATCTTTGCTATGGTAAATTGTGCTGCTATGAACATAGGGGTGCATATATCCTTTCTGATTGGTGTTTCTGTTTTCTTGGGATATATTCCTAGAAGTGGGATCACAGGGTCAAATGGGAGTTCCATTTTTAGTTTTTTGAGGAA
>NW_005357451.1:113386-117928 GCF_000412655.1 Myotis brandtii | reverse complement strand
AAGATTCTCTCTTTGTCCTGAACATTTGCCATGGTAATTATGATGTGTCTTGGTGTGGGTCTTTTCGGGTTCATCTTGTTTGAGACTCTCTGTGCTTGTGTGACTTTTTTCTTCCCCACCTCAGAGAAGTTTTCTGACATTATTTCCTCAAATAGGTTTTCTAACCCTTGTTCCTCTTCCTGTTGTTCTGGCACCCTTATTATTTGTATGTTGCTTCATTTCATGTTGTCCAATAGCTCTCTTAGGCTCTCTTCCTGTCTTTTAATTTTTTTCTCCAATTTCAGTTCAGTTTGGGTGTGTTTTGCCTCCCTGTCTTCTATTTCACTAATCGATCCTCCGCTTCTCCTAGTCTACTGTTGAAACTTTCCATTTTGTTTTTTATTGCAGCTATATCACTCTTCATTTCTTTTTGATTCTTACATAAGTTATTGATTTTTTCATTAATTTCTTCTTGATTCTTGCATAAGTTTTTTATTTTTTCCTCCATCCGATTTATGCACTCTAGGACTCGTATTCTGAATTCTTTTTCTGACATTTTGTATGCCTCTGTATCACTTAGCTGCTTCTCTGGCGAGTCCTGTTTTTCTTTCCTTTGGGGGTTTGTTTCTTTGTCTACCCATGTTTGATCTCACCAACAGATCTAGATGTTGAGTCATTCAGAGGCTGCTCCTTGGGTGGCAGTGGCTCCTCGGGCTGTGGTTGCTCCTCGGGCAGTTGTGATAGCAGCTGCTCCTCAGTTGGCAGCAGCTCCTCTGGTGGGTGCTGTTCACAGCCAAGGTGGCTCCTCTGACTGGTAGGGGGAGGCTTCTCACACAGCTGCTGTTTCTCAGACAGAGGGAGTGTTCTTCACGAGACTGCTGTTCCTTGGATGGGGGCGGGCTACCCACGCAGCTGCTACTTCTTGAACTGGGGTGGACTGCTCATGTGGCTGTTGTTCCTTGGATAGGGGCTGGCTGCATGCTGCTGTTGTTCCTCTGATGTGGTGGGTTGCTTGTGGGGCTACTGCTCCTTGGACATGCGCAGGTTGATTGCAAGTCTGCTGCTCCTCGGACTGGGGTGGGCTGCTTGAGCGGCTGCTGCTCTTCAGACAGGAGTGAGCTACACGTGTGGCTGCTCTTCCTCAGACGGGGAAGGGCCACTCACCCGGCTGCTGCTCGTTGGACAGGTGCAGGTTGTGCGTGGCTCTGCTCCTTGAACCAGTGCATGCTGCGCAGGGCTGCCACTCCTCGGATGTGGGTGGTCTGCTCGTGTGGCTGCTGCTCCTTGGACCAGGGTGGGCTGCTGCTGCTCCTCGAATGGGGACGGGCTGCTCGCAGAACTGCTTCTCCTTGGATGGGGGCGTGCTGCTGCCACAGCTGCTGCTCCTTGAATTGGGAAGGCTGCTCGTGCGGCTGCTGCTTCTTGGACCAGGGCAAGATGCTTGCGCAGCTGCTGCTCCTCGGACTGGTGCAGGGTGCGGGCTTTGCACAGTTGCTGCTCCTCGGATGGGGGCGGACTGCGCAGGGCTGCCACCCCTCAGATGTAGGCAGACTGCTCGTGCGGCTTCTGCTCCTTGGACAGGTCGGGCTGCTTGCGTGGTTGCTGCTCCTCGGACTGGGGAGTGGGCTGCTCACACAGCTGCTGCTCCTTTCCAGGGGAACTCTGCCCTTCCTGGCTGCAAACATTCTCACCAGCCGAGTCTCCTTCACCAATTTGGGGTAGATATTATTTGTTTCAGCTGCTCATTCTGTTTGCTCCGGTACAAGCCTTGGGACGCGTCCACTTATTCCGCTGTCATCCTGTCTCCCTCCATATTGTTGAATTTGTCTTCCATCCTTTTCAGCGTCTTTATGACCACTGCTCTGAATTCTTTTTCTGACATATTGCTTGCCTCCATTTCATTTACTTACTTTTCCAGTAATTCTCCCTTTTCTTCCATATGGGAGCTGTTACTTTGTCTCCCCATGTTCGCTCCTCTCAATGTGTCTGGTTATGTAGCTCTCTCTCTCTCTCTCCTGCATTTACTCTATTTAGGCAATCTCTGACCTTTTCGTCCACAGATTCCCTCACTAGCTGTGTTTAATTTGCCAATTCTAGGTGGAGGTTATTCAATTCAGCTGTTCCTTCTATCTGCTCTGTGAGAAGGCGCAGGACCCATCCATGTATTCGGCCAGCACCTTGTCTCCCCCTGAATACACTTTTTAGGTGCCTCCAGTCAGGGAGGCTGGAGTCTCGGTGTTTGTGGGTTTGCAGCTGAGGCAGTTGGTTCCTGGGCGCTGTGATTGTAGGGTCCTGGGAGGTATCTGAGGTCTCCCCTGTTGAAGGTAAGGCTGGGCTTCTGATCACAGCTGCTCTTCCCTTTAAGATAGTGCAGTCTCTGCATCAGAATCAGAAGCTCTGGGAATAATTTCAGCAGTAGTAGAGTCTGCCCAGCCAGGGGAGCTTTCCCGCCAGTCCCCAACAGTCCTATGGAATATAACTGTCCCTCAGTCACAAATACAGACACTCCCTGCACATCCATGCATTCTCCTTTAGCTCTTTCACTCACACAGTATCTTGCAGCCTGCCATCTGTTGCAGCACTGTACCCCCTAGTCAACACATGGCTATATAATCTCATTTATTATAATCAATTGTACCATAGTCTTAGAGTTTCCTCTTCAGGATAAGGAGCTCTGTGAGTCTCTCTCTCTCTCTTTTTTACAAATACCTAAAATGTAAATAAAACTCACACATCTCTACATATACTCAGGCCTTGCAATGATGCTTATTCCTTCTGGAGTTACAGACATTACTTATGGTAACCAAGGCACACATTTCTTTCTCAAATTAAATAAAAATAAACTCTTGTAAAAGGCATTCAATTGAAAGTCAATTTCTCTGACAGGGGTTTAATTGAAAGACATAATAGACTTCTCAAATAACTTTTCAAATGCCAATCCAGGAAGTGAATGAATCTGTAAATAGGCCTATCTTGACCCAGTTTAATATCTCTTAATTCAAGACCTCTTGGCTGACTTACGCTTCATACAAACTTAGAAAACAAAACTTTCCTTTTCTTTTTACATGAGGATGTTTATTGAGAACTGGCTTGGGGAAGCTCTAACAGTGTTGTGGGCTGCCCTTTCCTCCAGAGGTACCCCCTGTCATCTGCAGAAGCAGGCTTTTACCATTGAAAGTAGTATTCTAGGAAAAGGCACGATATGGGTGGTTTGTGAAATACATCCTTTTAATAATCCTCTCATTGTAGTATGCACTTGCAGGAAGTTCACCCATAGTAGTGCAGAATCACTCAGCAAAGATTCAGAATCTGCAGAGAATTTACTTTTGAGACAGTCACAAACTGCAAAACAAAGTTTATATAGGAACAACTAGAGGAAGAAGAGAATGCCAAGGTTTAAAGTGTCCACACTTCATTGTTTTCATAGATCATTAACTATTTGGCCCAACTTCTTTCAGGGTAGAAGGAGTTTTTTCTCTTTTCTTTCTTATCCTTTCTTTAAAACACTATTGCAATCAGGAAGACAGCCTAGGAAATCCTGTCATTTTTTTTCTTGATGTTAGGAGCATTAATAAAACCATACTGTAACACAAACTGAGAGGTTTCACTCAATAGCAAGACTTGTGATTATTATTAAAGAGAACATCTCTAAAGTATTTTCTCCAAAAAAAAAAATTAGAGAGAGGAAGTGAATTGAAATGCAGTATGTGAAACTAGCACAGTTATTTACACAAACAGAGCTAACCAAGCTCTGCAGGCCTCACAGAATTACCAGTTCTTTATGGTATTGTTCTTAAGATGTGTACTCTCCTCAACCCTTTCCATAAAAACTTGTTAGTCCACTATCTCATATTTCGGCCTCATCAGGGAGATTGTTGCTAATGTGTCATTTTCACATTTTATTGTGGCAACAAAGTCCATATAATTCTGTGTCAGACATGGGTGAGGTGCAATTCTTAGTAAACTGTAAATCACTTTCCAGATTTTTGCTGCTGTTGCTTGTCATTTTTGGTAGCTGCACAGTATGACATTCCATTAGTTAGTCATTCTCACATTTTCTCTTGTTGACACTATTACAGATGTACCCCATTTCCCCCCACCTTTGCCCACCTTCACCCTTCCCCATCCTCCATCCCCTGGCCTTCCCCACACTGTTGTCTGTGTGTCTATTGTCACACAGATCTCTTTTGATATGGGACCCACACACCTCACTGGGTTGTCTATCAATCAAACCAACAACTGAGGCAAAAGGCCCATAATAATTAGCCACATTAGAGGGCCTGTCTACAGGCTAATGATGGAGCTCCAACTTCAGCTACAGAAAATTTAATTGGGAAACCACCTTACATCTCATTAACAACATACACCCAATAAGGCTATATGATTGAAAACCTATTTGCAGTAGAACTCCTGCCATCATAAATCTGGGCAAAACCTTGGACTATTGGAAATTGTTGATTTGGCCATCCTAAATTGGTGCTGTAACTATGCCAGTTGGGGTCCTGGAATTTTGCCCTATTACAATGGTATCACATATGCCATCATCAATTTTGCTAACTGTGC
>NW_005357451.1:81382-113366 GCF_000412655.1 Myotis brandtii | reverse complement strand
TTAAAATATTATATATATAATTTATATATTAGTTAAGTTCCCAGGACCAATGTTGCCTTCAAATTACATAAACAACTCAGTCTTAATATAATACAATAAATCCACAAAACGAGGCACATATTAACCAAAATTGGTATTTACTTGAAAAGGATACCCCAGTTATACATTTAAGATAACATCACCCTAAGTCAAGAGCTTGCTGCTTGAGATAACATCACTTCAGAGGACAAAGCTTCACTATTAGATATGACTTTGCCTCCTGTACCAGATAAAAACCTTTACCCTAGACATTAAAATCCATGCCCCTGTGATGCTCATGGGTTGCCTCTCATAAGGAAATGACAAGTTTGACACAGGATATTTATTAATTTTATTCCTGTGATATTAGGGATTCTATTAATTATCTTGAGCATAGTCTGCTTATCCATGATTCTGGTATACTTTCTACTCTCAGCCACAACGTATACTCCTGCAACTTTCAGAGCTAAAGTGAAATGTGGTAGAGGTTATTACTACCTGTGCCATTATAAAAATTAATGAAGGCAACTACCTCATATTAATAAACCCCTGGACCTCCTGGATAGTGGACTATCTACTCCCTAGTTCCTTATTCTATCCCTCAGCCTCCAGTTTTCACTAAGGATATGATGTCAAAACATCATAAGGCCAATTGCATTAACCATGTATTATATTTTCTGTATTCTGATGCTTTGATATCAGAGACCTGTCTGACCCTAGAGATAGAAAATGACTTGCCTGTGAGTGCATTTGTCAAGTGCAAACAAACCAATCTAGAGCCCATATCCTCAACCACCTTCCTTATTGGACTC
Organism: Myotis brandtii; assembly: GCF_000412655.1. NCBI lineage: Eukaryota > Metazoa > Chordata > Mammalia > Chiroptera > Vespertilionidae > Myotis > Myotis brandtii. The sequence goes on along the minus strand of NW_005357451.1, from coordinate 112,536 downwards.
TCACACTTCAGACCATTATCCACCTGATCTAATCACTCCAGAGCCAGGTACCAGACAACTAGGTACAACCCCTATGGTATAGAGTCCACTGAAATTAAACAATCTATCTCATCCTAAACCTGCCTTATCTGTTTCTTCCCACAGAAACAATAATAAATGTACTTGTCCTCAAATTCTCACTCCATTTGCCTCCTGACCAATCCTGTGCACACAAGGCATTCCCCCTTCCTCTTGAGATCTGTGAGTATAACAAAATATGTTTTAGGGCAGTCATCATTACCGGTTGGCATTACCATCCTATATAATAAAAGCTTAATATGCAAATTGTCCCCTCAAGTGGTCATTCAACCGGGAGTTCGACCACTTGCTATGATGTGCACTGACCACCAGGGGGTGGTGCGGACCATGGTGGGCATCAGTGTTGCTGCGCTGGTAGTGGGCCCCGATGAGAGCGGGACCGTGGCGGGATGTTGGAGCAGGTGAGTGGGCGGCAGGCCAAGGTGGTGCGAGTGGAGGCCTGATCACCCTGCCGATTGCCCCACAGAGGGCGACCAGCAGCTGCAGGGAACAGGGCCACCACCTGGCTCCCAGGCACTGAGGGAGCCGGGTGGGGGGCCTGGCCCCGACCAATCGCCCTGCAGATGGCAACCAGCGGCCAACAGGTCCTGATTGCCCGATCAGGGATGGGCCCTGGGCTGGGACAGGGAACTGGGGGTGGGTGGTGGCGACCAACCTCCCACAGCACCTGGGCAGGGGGCTGAGACCTCTCGCTGGCTACCTGGGGGCTGGGGTGATGAGGTATGGTGAGAGTGCAGGGTTCCAGCTGAGCTCGCTCTCACTCCCCCTGCTACCCTCTTCTGGGACACCAGGGCTTGAGTGCCAGGAAAGCCCCCACCCAGTCGCTCAGGGGCCAGGCGCCTGTGAGGAGCCTACCCCACACCCACATGGCATCTTCCAGATGAGCGGGCCAGGGGCTGGTCAGGCTCCCTGTGGTTTTATGCAGGAGCTAGTCTGCGAGGCCAGCCAGGAGAGAGCACGCTGCCCGCCCAGCTTCTGTGCCACTGAGCAGCCCAGAGGCCCATGCTGTGCCCCAGCCTGCCGCCTATGACTGTGCTCACTGCATCTCCATGTGGGGACTCAGGCGCTGTGACTCAGGCAGAGGGGGGCACATGGGGGCTCGGGGACCCAGGTGCTTCTTAGGGCCTAGAGGTCAGCTGGGACCTGCCCTTCCACACCAGACACTCACACTTCAATTTCTGGCCAGGCATAGGGACTGCACCTGTGCGTGAATTTCATGCACTGGGCCTCTAGTATCTATATAATAATAAAACATATTAAAACATTCACATAGTATAATCACCCTCTAAACTGTACAATGTGGTGTTCTTTAGCATATTCACAGAGTTGCACAACCATCACCATTAACTAATTCCAGAAGATTTTCATCACATCCAAAGAAACCCTGGGGCACCAGCAAAAAATGGCAGAGTAAGAATGTATGAACATTTTCTTCTCCATAAAAACAACAACAAAACTGGTGAAAAATATCAGAATCAACTTTTTCAGAACTCTAGAAATTAACTAAAGTTTTGCAGTAATTTGGGGATCATTTACTCAGCTGAATCTTAGAGAGAGCATCAAGGTTTATTGAATTTTAATTTGTCCTGTTCCCATGTCCCTCCTCTTCAGATTGACAGAGGCCTTGAAAATCAACGGCCTGCAGCCACAGTAAAATTCAGGGGCCTGACAGACATTGGAAGAGGCAGAATGGGTTTGGATCTCCTCCAAAGAGCTCATTCCCAGATAATTGTTATTGATTGACCTGTCTGGCAACCATTAATCTACTTTTTGTCTGGATTTGCCTGTTCTGTTAATTTCCTATATAGAGAATCATGTAATATACAGCTTTTTGTGTCTGGCTGCTTTCAAGGTTCATTCATATTATAACATGTATCAATACTTCATTCCATTTTATGGTCAAATAATATTCCAATGTGTGGATATGTCATTTTTTTTATTCACTCATGAGTTGATGGACATTTGGATTGTTTCTACTCTTTGGTTCTTAGGAATAAAGTTGCTGTGAACTTTCATAAGCAAATGCCTGTATAAACATAAGTTTTCATTTTTCTTGGGCATATCCTTCGGAGTAGCATTACTGGGTCCTATTGTAACTCCATGTTTAAACATTTGAGTAATTGCCAGATGATTTGCTCAAGTGGCTTAACCACTTTACATTCCTGGTAAGTCTTTTAAAATTGTGTTTAACTTAATTTTCATAAACATAGTTTAATATATAACATTTTAATACAACCATTTACTACCATTTGATAGGAACATCCTGTAAGAAAATCTAATTAATTAGGCAAGGACTTTCTCCTAATTGTCACCCCAAATAGAATAAAAATAGAGAGCTACTGAATTGAAAGATATTTTTCTCCTACAATATATAATAATAAAAGGGAAAAAATTGGTAAAGAATTTTTTGAGGACCTAATCTTATCTCCCAGTTGAAAATGCAGCATGAAATAGATAACTATTAGCCTGGAGTTTCCTTTGTGATGCTGTTGCATTAGTCACTCTTTCTTTGGTTCTGGTTATATAAGGATTATATCATGAAAGCTAGGGGAAAAGTATGAAAAACAGTGGTGTTTAGAATAAAAATAAAAAAATATGTTTAGTACATATTTTTATTTTTTTCTACAGCTTTTTCTAAACTCTTTATTTTATGCCCTTTAAAAATCTAAAAGGAATAAGTAAAACCCTACCTGAAGCTTTTAATAAAATTTATAGATGATTTTACAAATTAATTTAACACATATGAATGAGAATTTTATTTCTTGAAGTTACATTTATTCAGTCCAATTTATGCTGATACCATCCTCTCAATGTTCAAAGAAAGAAAAATCTTCATGTGTTAAATGTCCCCCTAACATCATTCTTGATTATGCCAGCTAGTTCAGCAAAATAAAGCAAGAGGTAAATTATTACCCTTCTTCTTTTGTTATTTTTCCCTGTAGTTTCTTTCATTCTTTTTCTGAAAATGGTATTTATTTTTCACACTAAGAAGTTTCAGACAGAAACTGCTGTGGCATGAACACACTTTTATACAATTGAAAATTTTAGTTTTCTGCATTTGGCTATGACTTACCAATGTTGAAATGATGATAGTCTGTACTTACAGGAGTTGGATGGTTGCAGATGTTACACCAAATGACAGAAAACTCTCTCATCAGGGCCAAAATGCAGTTTGCATAAATGGTAGCACATATGCATCTGTATTCTGTAAGAAAAGATAGGGGTTTGGATTTGAAGAGTATATCTAAGGATAACTTGTAGATTGGCAAATGTTGTGATAATTTCAAATATTTGCTATACTTTGAATACAGTTAAGATGACAAATAAAGAGAAAACATCTTAGCCCTTCCTTCCTCTCCAGCATATAGTAGTCTACCCAGTGGCCACCATTTTCAGCTAGTCTAGAATTTCATGTTATGTGGCTAGTGCTATTGTTTCATCTAGGATTTTTCTAAACAACCTGTACAGATATGCATTCTGAGGCATCCAATTAATTACCAATCTTAAGAAAACTGAAACTGAGCTTGACAATGAATAGACTGGTTAGTATAGTATGAAGACTGTACTTTACCATGCTTCATTTTTGTGAATGTGTGTGCTCTATGTTGATGGAACATGTCAATAGATAATTATAGCTTTTAGAAAAGCTCCTTTAAAGTAATTTTCGTAGTTATATTCTTTATTCATACCCAGAAACATACTCCAACTCTGCAATAGACTTGCAGTTCATCTCTTTCTCAGTAAATATTGTAATTCAGTATCACATTTATACTTGCTTTTTGATAAGTGTACAAGTAAATTAATATTTGTAATATTTCTGTGTAAGCCATTTTTTGCTTTATTATTTTTCTCTTTATTTTTCATATTAGCTTACATGCAATATTTTTATTATTCATAATAATAATTAATATTTTATAATCCTTTACATAATAAGAAATTGTGACCTCCTTGGCATCAAAATCTCCTGATAGTCCTGGCTGGTGTTGCCCAGTGTTTAAAGCATCAACCCTTGCACTAAAGGGTCGCAAGATTGATTTCTGGTCAAGGACACATACCTGGGTTACAGATTCAAGTGTGGGAGGCAACCAGTTGATGATGTGTCTCTCTCACCTCTCTCTCTCTCTCTCTCTCTCTCTCTCTCTCTCTCCCTCTCCCTCCTTTCTACTCTCTCTAAAAATCAATTGGATGCTGCATGGACACACTCCCAGAACCAAACTGGGATTACAACTAAAATACAGAAAAGCTTCCTGAATAATCAACAGAAGACTCGCTGGAGAGAACTGTGATAACAGAGAATGGAAAGTGGAGACCGCATAGAGACTGCTTGGAGGGGCAGAGGCATGAAAGGACTGGCCAGGTTCCCACAGACAGCTACTGAAGTTCCAGAGAGATATCTCAGCGGCAGGGGATTGCCATTGAGAATTCTTGGGTCTAACCCCAAGCTGGGCCCCCCAGCAGAGAGCACAGGAACTGAGAAGGGTACCCACACAACATATGGCTGTGAAAAGCAGCAGGGTTGCTATCTGCCAGGGAGAGATGGCTGGAAATTCAGGCACACTCTTAAAGGGCAATGCAAAAAATTCCCTGTGGAGCCACTGACCTTGTGCTCTGGCAGCAGCAGGGCAGAGTGGACTGGAGCTGTGTGAGCAGAAGCAAGGACTGGGGGCTGTGGGATTAGAGCTCAGAAGGCAGACACCCTGGTTTTCTGTGCTGAGTCATTCCCTCATGCTGCAGAGGTCATGTTTCACATTCAGACATTTTCTATACAAGCAGCTTTGCCTAGGGGTAAGACACTTGACCCACCTTACTGTAAAACACTGTGCCCACTGGCACGGACTTTCTGAGGCCCATTAAGAGACTGAGAATAACAATTGGCCTCCAGGCAGAAACAATTGCCCCACACTGTTGAAAAAACTCCCACACCTGTGATAATTGCCTGAGGGCAATTCAAGACAGAATCCTATCAGACTGTAGGAATAGGTGGTCTCTGGAGGCTTTGAGTCTTTGTCTAATCTAATTAGACATAGTGTTTGACACTGTCCTGCATTAGAGATTGAGAGGTGTAACACATCTACTTTATACATAGTCACAAACCCAAACAGGCTGCCAAAGTGAGGAGACAAAGAAACAATCCCCAAATGAAAGAACAAGAGAATTCTCCAGAAGAAGAGATTAATGAAATGGAGATAAGAAATTTATCTGATATAGAGTTCAGAATAATGATGGTAAAGATGTTTCACAGCATGAGAAAAGATGTAGTAACTATGAAAATAATAATAAAGAGTGACATAACAAAAATAAAGAACATATTGGAAGGAATACATAGCAGATTAGGGGAAGCTGAAGATCGAATCAGTGACTTAGATGACAGGGTTGAAAAAGTAACTCAAGCAGAGAACCAAAAAGAAAAAGAAAACAATTAAAAAATAGGACAGCTTAAGGGAGCTGTGGGAAAATGTGAAATGTAACAATATTTGAATAGAAGTTAGGCCAGAAGAGGCAGAAAGGGACAAAGAAAAGGACACCACGTTTGAAGAAATAATGGCAGAAAACTTCCCTAACCTGGTAAAGGAAAAAGTCACACAAGTTCAAGAGGCACAGAGAACCCCAAGCAAGAAGAACCCAAACCAGCCCATGCCCAGACACATCATAATTAAAATGCCAAAAAATTAAAGACAAAGAGAGAATCTTAAAGGCAGCAAGATAAATGCAAACTGTTACTTACAAGAAGCTCCCATAAGGCTGACACCTGACTACTCATAATAAACTCTACAGGCCAGAAGGGAATGACATGAAGTACTCAAGGTAATGGAAAGCAAGGATCCGAAACCAAGATTACTATATCTAACAAAGCTATCATTCAAAATAGATGGTCAAATAAAGAGCTTCCCAGATAAAAAAGGGTGAAGGAGTTAATCACCACCAAACCAGCATTGCAAGAAATGCTCAAGAAACTGTTGTAAGAAGAAGAAATGGAGAGAGAGAGAGAGAGAGAGAGAGAGAATAACATAGGCATACAAAATTAAAATGACAATAAGTAAGTACTTATCAATAATAACCTTAAATGTAAATGGATTAAATGCTCCAATCAAAAGTCATAAGGTAGCTGAATGGATACAAAAACATGACACAAGTATATGCTTTCTACAAGAGACCCACCTTAGAACCAAAGACACACATAGGAGGAGAGTGAGGGGATGGAAATTTTTTTCCATGCAAATGGAAAAGAAAAAAAAGCTGGAGTAGCAATACTCATATCTGACAAAATAGACTTCAAAATTAAGGGACAACAAGAAACCGGGAGAGATCAACAACAATACAATCATAGCAGGGGACTTTAAAACCCTGCTGACTTCACTGGATAGATCTTCCAGGCAAAAAATTAACAAGGAAGCTGTGACTCCAAAGGACACACTGGGTCAGATGGATTTAATTGACATTTATAGAACACTAGAGGCCTGGTGCATGAGATTTGTACACTGGGGGGGTGTCCCTCAGCCCACACTGTGTCCTCTTGCAGTCTGGGACCCTTCAGGGGATGTCTGCCTGCCATCTTAGGCCCAATCCCCTCCTCGCAGTCCAGGGCTCTCGTAGTCCCAAACCCGTCACTCCTTACCTCCAGCTCGGCTTCTGGCTGAGCGGCACTCCCGCTGTGGAAGTGCACTGAGCACCAGGGGACAGCTCCTGTGTTGAGCGTCTGCCCCCTACTGGTCAGTGCACATCATAGTGACTGGCTGTTTCACCATTTGGCTGATTTGCATATTACACATTTATTATATAGGATTTAACCACAAAGCTGCAGAATATACATTCTTCTCAAGTGTCCATAGGGCATACACAAAGATAGACCACATGTTAGGACACAAAACAAGTCCCTACAAGTTCAGGAAGATTGAAATCATATTAAGAATCTTCTCAGATCACAGTGGAATGAAATTAGAAATCCACTACAGTAAAAACACACAAAAAATTCAAAAACATGGATGCCAAAAAGCATGTAATTAACCCATTGCATGCCATAAGAGATGCAAGTGGCAGACCTTCCCCACATGCCACATGTGTCTATAAAAAAAATGTTTTCCCTAATTGGCAGCCCTGACCAACTTTAAAATCATTTTTTGTGAGAATTTTCTGCTGAAAATATTCAAGAACATCTGAATTGTGAGTAATATATTTATTTTTATAATATTAATTGCAAACTGATTTTTAAAATTAAATTCCAAATATTGTGGCATGTGGGGATGGTTTCCATTTTAGAATCATGACAGTTAACTGGGTAAACAATGAATGCATTACCAAAGAGATCGAGAAAGAAAAAAGCACTTCCTGGAAACAAATGAAAATGAACACAAAATAACCCCAAATCTCTGGGATACAGCAAAAGCAGTCTTGAGAGGAAAGTTCATAGCACTACAGGCCTACCTCAAAAAAACAAGAAAAATTAACAATAAACTATTTAACTCTACAACTTAAAGAACTAGAAAGAGAACAACAAGAAATCAGAATCCAGATAAACGGAGGCTTGGCTAACAGACCCTATGTCTAAATCTAGCCTAACAACAGGAATGCTCAAAGCCTTCACAAGGATGTAAAGTGATCCTTTTCATTAATATTTACAGTGTAAATTAAGGTTATTCTTAAAATATTAAATTTGACAGCAAAATACTTTTCAAATTAATTAAAGTCAAGTTTTCAAATTAATTAAATTTAGCTAATTTGAAATAACTAATTGTTCAAAAAGTATTAAAAGGATTGTAAGAAAATATTATGAACAATTATATGCCAATAAGTTGGACAATGTGGATGAAATGGACAAATTCCTAGAAAAATACAATCTTCCAAAACTAAATAAGAAAAAATCAGAAAATCTGAATAGGCCGATAACACGTGATGAAATTGAAGCATTAATTAAAAAAACAAACAAACAAAAATCTCACAGCAAACAAAAGCCCAGGTCCAGATGGCTTCACAGGACAGTTTTACCAAACATTCAAAGAAGAACTAACATCTATACTCCTCAAACTATCCAAAAATCCAAGAGGAAGGAACACTTGCAAGCTCTTTTTATGAGGCCAGCATTATCCTAATTCTGAAACAAGATAAAGACACTACAAAGAAAGAGAATTACAGGCTAATATCCCTGATGAACATAGATGCTAAATCCTCAACAAAATATTAGCAAATCATATCCAGCATTATATTAAAAAGATCAAACACCATGACCAAGTGAAATTTATTCCAGAGATGAAAGGCTGGTATAATAGCTGCAAATCAATAAACGTGATACATCACATAAACTAGTTGAGAGACAAAAAAATCACATAATCATATCAATTGATGCAGGAAAAGCACTTGACAAATCCAACACCCTTTCTTGATAAAAACTCTGAGCAAAGTGGGAATAGAGGGATCATACCTCAACATAATAAAAGCCTATATGACAAACCTACAGCCAACATCATACTCAATGGGCAAAATCTAAAACCATTTCCCTAAGAACAGAAATAAGACAGGGGTGCCCACTCTCACCACTTGTTTGACATAGTACTGGAAGTGATAGCCATAGCGATGAGACAAGTAGAAGAAATAAAAGGCATCCAAATTGGAAAGGCAAAAGTAAAACTCTGATTATTCACAGATGACATGATATTGTACATAGAAAACCCTAAAGATGCCACCAAAAAACTACTAAATTAATAAATAAAATAAGAAATGTAGTAGGATACAAAATCAACACCCAAAAATTGATGACGTTTTTATACACCAATTATGAATTCTCAGAAAGGGAAGCTAAACAAACAATCCCATTTACCATTGTAAGAAAAAAACTTAAGATACTTAGGAATAAGCTTAACCAAGGAGACAAAAGACCTGTACTCAGAAAATTATAAGATGCTGAAAAAAGATAGAAGAAGACATAAATAAGTGGAAGAATATACCGTGTGCATGGATTTGTAGAATTAACATCATTAAAATGTCCATACTACCCAAGGCAATATACATATTCAATGCAATTCCTATGAAAATACCAACAGCATACTTCACAGATCTAGAACAAATACTCCAAATATTTATATGGAATGAAAAAAGACCCCGAATAGCTGCAGCAACCTTGCAAAAGAAAAAAATAAGTTGGAGGAATCAGAATACCAGATTTCAACTTATACTATGAAGCCACCATGATCAAAAGAGCCAGGTACGGGCACAAGAACAGGCATAGAGATCAATGGAACAGAACAGAGACCCCAGAAATTGACTCATTACGTTCAATTAATATTTGACAAAGAGGGCAAGAGCATACATTGAAATCAAGAGAGTCTCTTCAATAAATGGAGAAAATTGGACAGATATATGCAAAAAAATTAAACCACCCACTTACACCATACACAAGAATATACTCAAAGTGGATAAAATACTTAAATGTAAGCCGGGAAACCATAAAAATGCTATAACAAACCATAGGCAGTAACATCTCAGACATCTTTCGTAGCAATATATTTACAGATACATCTCCCAGGGCAAAAGAAACTAAGGAAAAAATAAACAAATGGGACTACTTCAAAATAAAAGCTTCTGCACAGCAAAAGAAACCATCAACAAAATGAAAAGGGAGAAGTATATTTGGCAATGATACATCTGATAAAGGTTTAATACCCACAATATATAAGGAACTCATACAACTTAGCAAATGGAAGACAAAGAATCCAATTAAAAAATGGGCTAAGGTCCTGAATAGACACTTCTCCAAAGGAGACATACAGCTGGCCAAGAGGTATAGGAAAAAATGCTCAAAGTCACTGATTATCAGAGAGATGCAAATTAAAACAACAATGAGGTATCACCTCACACCTGTCAGAATGGCTACCATTAACAAAGGACATGTGCTGGCAAGGATGTGGAGGAAAGGGAACCCTAGTACACTGCTGGTGGGAATGCAGACTGGTGCAGCCATTATGGAAACCATTATGGAGTTTCTTCAAAAAATTAAATTTGTAACTGCCATTTGATCCAGTGATCCCACTTCTAGGAATCTATCCTAAGAGACCAGATACACCAATCACAAAGAATGTATGAACCCTTATGTTCATAGCAGCACAATTTACAATAGCTAAGATCTAGAAACAGCCCAATTGCCCATCTGTAGATGAGTGGATAAATAAGCTGTACATGTATACCATGGAATACTGTGAAGCAATAAAATGGAAGAATCTCTTACCCATTGAGACTGCGTGGAGGGACCTGGAGAGTATCATGCTAAGTGAAATAAGTCAGTCAGAGAAAGACAAGTATCACATGATCTCACTCATATGTGGAATCTAATCAAAAAAATAAACTGATGAATGGAGTGGATCCAGAGACATGGAAGCATGCCACAGAGTGTGGAATCTCAGAGGGAAGGCAGGGGAGGGTGGGTGAATGGGAGGTAATCAACCAAGGACCTTTATGCATAATGCAAAACCCATGGACACAGACAATAGGGTGGTGAATGGAGGGGGTCAATTGGGGGAAAAGGGGACATTTGTAATACTTTCAACAGTCAAGATTTTTTAAAAGTTATAAAATTAAAAATAAATTGAAAATATATCCTTGGGTGAGGATTAACAACAATAACAAAAAAGATCTCAGATAAATTATTCTTCTATTAATGGAAGGGATCAAGTGAATTATTGCTTTTTTTTAAAGAGGTACTGAGTAATTTCAAGTTTTGGTAAGTTAGGTTCACCTAATCTTTTTTTTTCCCTTCAGACAATTTTCATTTAGGAGAGTAAAACTAATGTATGAAGAATTACAAAACAGCATATAGATATATAAGCAACTATATTTGAGATTACATAGTCTGTGATGAATAGGGCAGAAATTTGTTCATGCTTTGAATTATGAAGTGAGTCAATAAGTGAGTGATTAGCATATAAAGGGTACTGCACCCATACAATACTTGTTTCCTAACTTATCAAGTCAATGATGTCTCCAAAAGATGACATAATATGTAGCGTATATCTAAGTTTCACCCCAAATTTATAAATTAAACTATTTTGGCACAATTCACTAATTCTTGAATATATATTAAAACAAGTAATCCTTTTGCATTTATTAAATGAATTATAATAAAACTTCTGATAATCTTTATAGGATGCCATATATGAAAAGATGTGTTAATGTTGAACTTATATTAAAATCATGTTTCTGCATTTTTTAAACTGCACAAATCTTTTAGACCAGAGAATCTTTAAAATCCTTACCTGCATTAGCAGCTGCATCTCCAAAGGAGGAGCCATATGCTAACTGTAACATTTGTTCAACCCAACTGAAAAAAAGATACCAAGGAGAAAAAAGGCAGTAGTTAATAGTAGCCAATTATCATTGACTGCTATGGAAGGCACTTTTTCATTTAATGCTAATATCAGCCATAAGAAGTAGGAACTATTATTATTCACATTTAACAGATGAGAAAAGTAAGGTTCAGAAAGATTAAATAACATGTCAAAGTTCATACAGCTAGTAAATGGTGGTACACTTAATCTAGGCAGTCTAGCTCCAGAGCCCACTGTCTTCATCACTACATCATATGGTTTCAAGCTGTTACTACATCATATCACTTCTAAGATATTTTAGAAATATCATTAAATTCAAAGGAATATAGGCTGACACTAAATGACAAAGAGTGGAGATGATGTGGTGAAGTGACAAAGAGAAGAATTTCTGCCATTCTTTAGGGAGAAACATTAATAATAGAGCAATAGCACCAACTAAAATTAAACCAAATGAAGATAATAATTTGAGGCCAATATAAATTATATAAGAACCTCCTCTATTCATAATCATCGTTGGATATTTTCTAAGCAAAATAACAGAGTATTATTAGTAACTATGAATTGGTCTATTACGAGGAAAATCGTAATGATGTTAGATTGTTTTAATCTGATGCTTGTTGATGACCTACATATACAATCTTTCCAATACAAGTTTCTGTTAACTTCTTGGGAACAGAATGTAATATTTGCATTTCTTCATTAGAATTCATTAAGTGACAATGTTTGAACCCTCTACACCCTCTACAATTATTAAACATATTCTTAACATGGCTCTCAATTAAATCAATGATGTTTAGTGATATGGACATAAACTCTATTCCTTTTTTTAGTCACATATCACAATGTAAATATTTTGTAAAAACTCTTGGTGGCATTAAAAGGTGCTTGGTTTGGCAAACCATTCAATAAAGTTTTTAGTCAAAACTATGTAAAAACAGGATTCTCTCTCAATTCCAAATGGCTAATAGTCATGTGTGGCTAGTAGCTACTGTATTACATAGTGTAGATATAGATTATTTCCATTATTGTAGAAAATTCTATTAGATAGCTTTAATATATGGGAAAAGTATATTTTCTGTTACAGGGGTTAGTATCTTTGACACAGAAATCAGAGATTTTCATATATTCACTTGATTAATGTTTTCCTTTTTAAATTAAATTTGTTAGGATGACTTTGGTTAACAAATTATATAGGTTTCAAGTGTACAATTTTGTGATACATCATCTGTATATTGTATTGTGTTTACTACTGAAAGTCAAATAATCTTCCATCATTATATATTTGGTCCCCTTTACCCTTTACTTCCTCCACCCATTCCTGTCCATCTAATAACCACTATACTATTGTCTGTATCTATGAATTTTTGTTTGGTTGTCTTGTTTGTTCATTTGTTGGTTTCAGTTTCATATCCCACATATCAGCGAAATCATATGGTTCTTGACTTTTTCTGTCTGACTTATTTTGCTTAGCATTATATTCTCAAGAGGCATCCATAACTATTTTAATAAGAACATAAAAATCGTAAGCAATTAATATTTTCATATCTTTAAAAAATTATAATCCCTCCATCTTCCCCTTAAAAGAGTAGATTATAGGTACGACACTAAAATTACTGTTACTTTTTAAAAGAAATTTACAACAGAAAAAGTCCAATTTAGAAACTAAGAATTTTCTGAAGCCAAATGAAAAACTAATGTGATTTATAAGTAGAAATAAGTTTCTCTACATTTTTACTGCAGTTCCATGGATGTGAAAATCTGACATTTAGGAAAATGTAATATCAATAGAATTGTCAACATCCAAAAATTATTTTAAGTGTACATAAAAGCAATAAAAGTAAGCATACATTTCCCCCCCTGAAGAGTGATTGGTGTTCTTTTCTTGAAATGTTAAGAAATAAATTTTCTTTTTTAAAAATTATCATTCTTGGCCTTACAGACATTAGATAATATAATAAACTATAAAACTCATTTTTATTTAAGCATAGTTGGCAGACAATATTATATTAATTTTAGATGTACAATATACTGATTTGACAATTATATGCCTTACAATGTGATGACCACACTAAATCTAGTAATCATCTGTCACTGTGTAAATCCATCACAATATTGACTAAATTCTCCTTCCCATTTTCCACCAATCCCTTAACACCCTCCTTTGGCAACCATCAGTTTGATCTCTATTTCTATGGGTCTGTTTTTGTTTTGTTTTTTCACTTGTTTTGTTTATTTTTTTTATTTAAAATTTTAAAAAATACATTTTTTTTATTAATTTCAGAGATGAAGGGAGATAGATAGAAATATCAATGATGAGAGAGAATCATTGATCGACTGCCTCCCACATGCCCCTGACTGGGAATCCAGGCCACAACCTGGCATGTGCCCTGACTGGGAATCAAACTGACCTCCTGGTTCATAGGTAACCACTGAACCAAATCATCTGGGCTTGTTTATTTATTTATTCATTTTACGATTCCACATATAATTGAAGCCATATAGTGTTATTTGTTCTCTATCTAAATAATTTAATTTAGCATAATACCTTCTGGTTCTAGCCATGTTGTTGCAAATGGTAAGATTTTATTTTTTATTGCTGAGTAGTATTCTATTATATAGACACCAAGGTTGCTTCCATATCTTGGCCATTGTAAATAATGCTGCAATGTAATGGCAATAATCTGCTTATTACACTTAGTAATCATTCCTGAATGTAGAGGTTATAAAGGAGAAATTGGATTTTTTCAATATACAAAGTATTTTCATAAAATTAATTTTTACCTTTATAATGGACAGATCCAAGCAGCTAAGACTATCATGGTGCCACTCTCCATGGTATTTCTGCACAGCTTATGACAGCATGTGTCCTAGACTATCGGTTCAGTGGCATTTGCATAGCTAACAGCTTTGGAAGATAAAGCTCCCTCAGGACAGGAGAAAGATTTGTTTTTTGAGCATGTTAAAGATAGTATCTCTCTTTGGGAAAAAGTTGGTCAGGTTTGCTAGAATTCTTCTTTCAAAGGTTGGGAGGTTCTTAAGTTTGTAGTCACTGGGCTGGGACACAAACCCACTGTGCATGCAGCACCCACATGGTCTGCTCCCCATCTCTGCCTTGGGTCTTGGGGGCCAGGGGAACTGGTTCCATGAAGCTCATGCTGCCTGTTGGGCCCTGACAAAAATTGTGTCTCCAAACCAGGATCTGTGGTTTTCAGCAACCTTCATGAAACTGTGACTGGCTCACATGTGGGCTTGAAAGCTTGGTAAAATCTCAGACACCAGGCAGGTGGATGGCAGGAGTGACAATGGAGGGAATGAAAGGTGGAAGGCCTGAAAGGGGGTGAAGGGAGGAGGGGTAAGAAGTAGGAGGGAGCCAAGGTTGCCTGGCTTACCCAGTGCTTGTGCTGTTGCCTGGCAAATTGGGTCAAAGGCACTACCCACTGCTGAGAGTTATCCGAATATATAAGACTAGAGGCATGGTGCATGATATTCTTGCACTGGGAAGTGGATCCCTCAGCCCAGATTGCAAGAGGGCACAGGCCAGGCCAAGGGACCCACCAGTACACGATCAGGACCAGGGAGGGATGCGGGAGGTTGGCCAGCGGGGGAGGAAACGTGGGAGGGCTCCAGATGTGTCCAGCCCATCTCGCTCAGTCCCGATTGGCCGGACCCCAGAAGCAAGCTAACCTACTGGTGGGAGCATCTGCCCCCTGATGGTCAATGCATGCCATAGTGACTGGTCGACTGTCTGCCCCCTGGTGGTGAGTGCACGTCATAGCAAGCTGTTGAGCAGCCTTAGCATATTAATCATTAGCATATTACACTTTGATTGGTTGAATGGCCGACCGAATGACCAAACACTTAACATATTAGGCTTTTATTATATAGGATTAGTTCAATAAATTCCCTCCACCCTTCACTCACTCAGATTCCCCTGCCAATAACATTTACCCCATTGATTTTATACTAATTTTCCCACCTGTTATTCTCTCTCCTGTGCTTGCTCTCTCTCTTTCTGTGGATACATATACACTGAGAATAAGCTACATACATTATGACCTTTTACTCCTAGATACTTCTGTGTGTATTTCCCAAGAGATATATTCTCTTACATAATTAACTTTTGCAAATTTAACATCATTGCCATATTTTTATAACCTTTAATGTAATTTTTCATAACAATTTGATAAATTTGCTTTTTTTGAAGAATTAAAGCTAACCATTTTAATTTTTCAAGAACTGACAGGAAAAGCAGAAAGAAGAAAGGAAGAAAAATCAGTAACCTGACTAGCATATCTAAGCAGTGAAGCTATTTTTCTTTATACAAACAATCATTTTGTGGAAGTAGTGGTTCCAATAACAATCATAACTGTAGAACAATTATGTACAAAAAACAACTAAACAATATTTTCCCCAACAATCCTCTTTATAGTGCATAGACTTATAGCATGAACACATTTTCTCATAAATTACTTAGCTTTGGAAATGTAAATTAAAGAAGACTTTTGCTGTATTAATATCAGCTGATGTTTACTACTTAGAATTTTTCTTCATGCATTTTATGTCATTATGTCAAAAATTTGATGCACAATATATTCACTATCCTTAGTAGAAACTTGATTGACTTTGATGTTGCTAAAACTAAAAACAACCAGTTACTCATGTAAGGATACATCCTGGTCAGTCTTCAAGACTTTTGTTTTTACTGGGTATTTAAGTAAAATCCAGTAAATGTTCTTTCTCTATATATTAATGTTTCAACATCTATCATAATAAAATCCTTCAATATTTCAATGTTTGCTAACTTTTAGTATTTCCAAGAGTGATATTTTTATTCCTTCAGTTTTAATTCAGGCATACCTCCTTTTATTGTACTTTACTTTATTATGCTTCCCAAATTTTGCATATTTAAAAATTGGTTTGTGGCAACTCTTGCATCAAGCAAGTCTATTGGTTTCATTTTCCAACAGCATTTGCTCATTTTGTATCTCTGTGCCACATTTTGGTAATTCTTGTAATATTTCAAACTTTATTATTGTTATACTAGAGGCCTGGTGCATGAAATTCATGCACTGGGGGGGGGTGTCCCTCAGCCCAGCCTGCACCCTCTCCAATCTGGGATCCCTCGGGGGATGTCCAACTGCCAGTTTAGGCCTGATCCCTGTGGCAGTCGGATATCCCTCTCACAATCCGGGATGCTGGCTCCCATCCACTTGCCTGCCTGCCTGCCTGATTGCCCCTAACCGCTTCTGCCTGCCAGCCTGATCACCCCCTAACCACTCCCCTGCCAGCCCGATTGCCCCCAACTTCCCTCTCCTGCTGGTCCAGCCTGATTGACACCTAACTGCTCCCCTGCCAGCCCAGTCGCCCACAACTGCCCTCCCCTGCCTGTCCAGTTGCCCCTAACTGCCCTCCCCGACTGGCCTGGCTGCCCCTAACTGCCCTCCCCTGCTGGCCTGATGGCCCACAACTGCCCTCCCCTGCCTGCCATCTTGTGGTGGCCATCTTGTGACCACATGGGGTGGCCATCTTGTGTGAGGGTACGGTGGTCAATTTGCATATTAGCCTTTTATTATATAGGATTTGTTTTGGTGATCTATTATCAGTATTCTTGATGTTACTATTATGATTTTTTGTGGGCCCCACAGACTTAATTGATCAATGTTGTGTGTGTTCTGACTGCTACACTGACTGACCACTCCCTTATATCTCCCCTCTCCTGGGGCCTCGGTATTCCTGACACACAACAATATTGAAATTAGGCCAACTATTAACCCTTACAATGGCCTCTTATTGTTCAAGTGAAAGGAATAGTCACATGCCTCTGAATTTAAATCAAAAGCTCGAAATGATTAAACTTAGTTAGGAAGGTATAGCAAATGTTGAGATAAGCTGGAAGTTAGGCTTTTGTTACCAAGTTGTAAATGCAAAGGCAAAGTTCTTGAAGGAAATTAAATCTGCTTCTCCAGTGAACATATTAATGATAAAGTGAAATGGCCTTATTGCTAATATGGAGAAAGTTTAATGGTCTGGGTAAAAGATTAACCCAGTCACAGCATTCCCTTAAACCAGTGGTCCTCAACCTTCCTAATGCTGTGACCCTTTAATACAGTTCCTCATGTTGGGGTGACCCCCAACCATAAAATTATTTTCATTGCTACTTCATAACTGTAATTTTGCTACTGTTATGAATCGTAATGTAAATATCTGATATGCTATATGTGTTTTCCGATGGTCGCGACCCATAGGTTGAGAACCGCTGCCTTAAACCAAAGCCTCAACCAGAGCTAGACCCTAAATGTCTTCAATTCTTTGAGGGCAGGGAATGGTGAAGAAGCTGCAGAAGAAAAGATCGAATCCAGCAGAATGTTGGTTCATGAGGTTTAAGGAAAGATGTCTCCATAACATAAAGTGCAAGGTGAAGCAGCAAGTGCAGATATAGAAGTTGCAGTAAGTTATTCAGAAGATCTAGCTCAGTCTTATATCAGAAGATGCCATCCAGGACTTTCATCTCTAGATAAGAGAAGTCAATGCTTGGTACAATAGCTTCAAATAACAGGATGACTCTTTTGATAGGCATAGATGGTGACTTTAAGTTGAAGCCAATGCTCAATTACTATTCCCAAAATCCTAAGGCACTTAATAATTATGCTAAATCTACTCTGCCTGTATTCTACAAATGGAACAACAAAGCCAGGATGATATCATATCTGTTTAAAACATGGTTAATTGGATTCTTTAACCTCACCATTGAGACCTACTCATCAGAAAAAGATTCCTTTTAAAATATTACTATTCGTTAACAATGCACCCAAAATCTCTGATGTAATTGTACAATGAGATTAACATTGTTTTCATACATGCTAACACAGCAGCCATTCTGCAGCCCATGGATCAAACAGTAGTTCTGACTTTATAATTTTATTATTTAAGAAATACATTTCTGTAAGGCTACAATTGCCATGAATAATAGTGGTTTCTTTGATGGATCTGGGCAAAGTAAACAGAAAACCTTCTGGAAAGGATTCATCAGTCTAGATGGGGTTTGTTTTGAGGAAACCCCATTAAGAATATTACTGATTCATGGGAAGAGATAAAAATATCAACATTAATAGGAGTTTGGAAGAAGTTTATTCCAACCCTCATAGATGACTTTTAGGGGTTCAAGACTTCAGTGGAGAAGGTAACTGCAGATGTGGTGGAAATAGAAAGATAACTAGAATAATAAGTAGGGCCTGAAGATATGACTGAATTGCTACAATCTAATGATAAAACTGTAATGGATAAGGAGTTGATTCTTATGGATGAGCAAAGAAAGTGTTTTTTTTTTTGAGATGGAATCTCCTCCTGGTGAAGATAAAGTAGTGCCGGATTTGAAAGGATTGACTCCAATTTTGAAAGAAGTTCTCCTGTGGGTAAAATGCTATCAAACAGCATCGCACGCTATGGAGAAATTATGAAAAGAAATGTCAATAAATATGGAAAACTTCATTGTCTTATTTTAAGAGATTGTCACAGGCACCCTAACTTTCAGCAATCACCACCCTGATCAGTAAGCAGCCATTAAGTCTAGGCAAGACCTTCCACCAGCAAAAAGATGGCTCAGATGATGACTAACATATTTTACAAAGAAAGTAATTTTAATTAAGGTATGTACCTTGTTTTTAGATATAATGCTATTGCACATGTAATAGCTTATAGTATAGTGTAAACATAACTTTAATATGCACTGGAAAACCAAAATATTCATGTGACTCGCTTTACGGCAATATTCGCTTTATTGAGGTAATCTAGAACCAAATGTGTAGCATCTATGAGGTATGTCTGTAATAACTATAAATAGGATGCAATTGACAAAGGGCTTATCTGACTACTGAATACCTATTAAAATTGAAAACTTCAGCAAATAGGTGAAAGTCCTTTAATGAAATTCAAAGTAACACCTAGAATTAGAGGCATTCAGGCTGTTTCTGAAAGGCAAAGTGAATTATAATGTTAAAAACTAGACAATTCCATATATTCTATGTGGAAGGTATGGGTTACCTAAAAGAAAATAATTGTAATAAAACAAAATAACAACAAAAATAAAAATTGGGGGGATTTTTTACTATTTATGCAAATAAGTAGTTAAAATATGTCATGCTTTTTGTAATGGCTGTGTTCTTGAAAAGAAGCATGGCATTCATATTCATTTATAAATCATATATTCTCACTGACAAATTATTATTTTAGAAATACTTTGAGCAAAAAGCTTAGTACTTAAAAAGTTCATTGACCCCCTCCATCCCACTCCTGCCCCAGCCCCAGGTTTTTACCACACTATTGTCTGTGTCCATGGGCTATGCATATCTATATATATAAAAGGCTAATATGCTAAGTGTTTGACCGCCCCGGTAATGACATCACATAGTAATACCCAGCTTCCTTTCTCTAGTGACTAGCCTCCTTGAAGTTTCTTCAGCCTAGGAACACAACTTGCTTTATAGCCAGGTGGAAACATTTAGACTTTAACCAAATGTCTCTGAAGCATTTTCCCGTGCCTCATCTCATTTGATCCTCACAGAAGCCCTGGAGTAGGTAGATAGGAGACTCAGTGGAATCCTATTTTCTTTTCATTAGCTGGAAAACAGAGATTTAGAAAGCTTAGAAACTTGACCCAACTAAAAGAAGTAAGAAAAGGTGGACCTTGAAAATGATTTCAGGTTTTCTCACTGTGCAGAATATAGTCAAACACTGCTGCAGTTAAACATTTTACCCTTTGTTCTCCCTGCATGATCTACAATAATAATCTCCTTCGTGTTGATATTTACTGCTGTGTTGCTGACAATTACCTGAAAGAGAAGTTGGGGTGCTTCACTGGGCTGGATAAAGTTTAGTCAAATCAGAAAGCAGGTCTAATTAAGCAAGTTTATTCTATATCTATAAAAGGCTAAGTTCACTTGTGCATGCTCCATACATATAAAGCTCTAATGTGCGCCAATCACACTCGTGTGTTTCCATCTGTCATTGTCGATCATGAATTTGGTTGACACTTCTATTATAGAGAAAGGTTGAATAGTGATATTAAAATATTTCTTCTAATTAATTTCCTTTCAATGTGCATGGATTTGTGCACCTGGCCACTGATATGCATATAAGTTCCCCAGATAATCTCTCCCCACCCACCTCCTACCATGCCTTTTCTCTGAGATTCATCAGTTTGTTCCATTCTTCCATGTCTCTGGATCTATTTTGTTCATCAGTTTATTTTGTTCGTTAGATTCCATATATGAGAGAGATCATGTGATACTTGTCCTTTTCTAACTGGCTTATTTCACTTAGGATAATAATCTCCAGGTCCCTCCAAGCTGTCTCAAAGAGTAAGAGATCCTTCTTTTTTGTAGCTGCATAGTTTACCATGGTGTAAATGTATCACAGCTTTTTTAACCACTCATCTACTGATGAGCACTTGGGCTGTTTCCAGAGATTAGCTATCCTATATTGTACTGCTATGAAAAGAGGGGTACATATATTCTTTCTAATTGGTGTTTCAGATTTCTTAGTAGTTGGATCACTGGGTCAAATGGCTCTTCCATTTTAATTTTTTTGAGGAAACCCCATACTGTTTTCCATAGTGGCAGCACCAGTCTGCATTCAAGCTAGCAGTGTACGAGGGTTCCCTTTTCTCCACATCCTTGCCAGCACTTGTTGTTTGTTGATTTGTTGATGACAGCCACTCTGACAGGTGTGAAGTGATACCTCATTGTCATTTTAATTTGCATCTCTCAGATGATTAGTGACTTTGAGCATTTTTTTCATGTCTCTTGGCCTTCTGTATGTCCTCTTTGGAAAAGTGTCTATTTAGGTCCTTTGCCCATTTTTTAATTGGATTGTTTGTCTTCTTTCTGTCAAGTTGTATGAGTACCTTATATATTTTGGAAATCAACCCTTTATAAAGTGTATCATTGGAAAATATGTTCTCTTGTACAGTGGGTTCCCTTTTTATTTTGTTGATGGTTTGTTTTGCTGTGCAGAAGTTTTTTATTTTGATGTAGTCCCATTTGTTTATTTTCTCCTCAGTTTTCCTTGCCCTGGGAGATGCATCAGCAAATATTCTACTATGTGTCATGTCTAAGATTTTGCTGTATATGGTTTCTTCTAAGATTTTTATGGTTTCACAACTTACATTTAAGTCTTATACCCATTTTGAGTTTATTTTTGTATATGGTGTCAGTGGTTGGTCTGGTTTAATTTTTTTTTCATGTACCTGTCCAATTTTCCTAGCACCATTTATTGAAGAAACTATCTTTACTCCATTGTATGCTCTAGCCTCCTTTGTCAAATATTAATTGAGCATAAATTGGTAATGTCTTGGGTAGATTTCTGGGCTCTCTGTTCTGTTCTGTTCTGTTCTGTTGATTTATATGCTTCTTTTTTGGCAGTACCAGGCTGTTTTGATTACTGTGGTTTGTAATATCACTTGATATCTGGTATTGTAATCCCTCAAACTTTGCTCTTTTTTCTCAAGATTGCTGTAGATATTCTGGGTCTTTTCTGGTTCCCTATATATTTTTGGAGTATTTGTTCTATATCTGTGAAATATACCATTAATATTTTCATGGAGATTGCATTGAATCTATAGATTACTTTGGGTAATATGGACATTTTAATGATGTTGACTTTACCAATCCATGAATACAATATATTCTTCCACTTGTTTATATCTTCGTCTCTCCCCCTTTTTTTTAACGTCCTGTAGTTTTCCGAGTAGAGGTCTTTTACAACCTTGGTTAAGTTTATTCCTAAGTATCTTATTTTTTTGTTGTTGTAATGGTAAGTGGGATTATTTTTTAGTTTCTCTTTCTGAGAATTCATTATTTGTTTATAAAAATGTCGTGGATTTCTGGGTATTAATTTTTTATCCTGCTACATTTCCAAATTTATTTATTAAATCTAGTAGTTTTTTAGTAGAGTCTTTAGGGTTTTCTATGTATAATAGCATGTCATATGCAAATTATGACTGCTCTACTTTCCAATTTTGATGCCTTTTATTTTTCTTCTTGTCTGATAGCCATGGCTAGGACTTCCAGTACTATGTTGAATAATGAGTCTGATTAACACAATAGAGGAAGTATAACATTTAGTAACTTATATGTACTTATCCTTTCAACATATATTAGTTTTATATTGGTATCCCCCTACCAGTGGTGAAAGCAGACATCCCTATTTTGTTCCTGTTGGGGAAAATGGTTTTAATTTTGACCTTTGAGTATGATGTTGGGTGTAGGTTTGTCTTATATGGCCTTTATTATGTTGCAGTATGTTCTTTTATCCTCACTTTGTTGAGTGTTTTTATCAAAAAAGGGTTTTGGGCCTGACCAGCATGGCTCAGTGGTTGAGCATGGAGCTATGAACCAGGAGGTCATGGTTTGATTGATTCCTGGTCAGGGCACATGCCTGGATTTCAGGCTCCATCCCCAGTGTGGGGCAGCTGATCAATTATTTTCTCTCATCATTGATGTTTCTATTTCTCTCTTCCTCCCCCTTCTTCCCTGAACTCAATAAAAATATGTTTAAACAAAATTTTAAAAAGATGTTTTTTTATTGCTTTAATGCTTTTTCTGGGTCAATTGATATAATCATGTGATTTTTGTCTTCCATTTTGTTTATGTAATTTATCCCATTTATTGATTTGTGGATATTTTACTAGTCCTTCATCCCTGGAATAAATTCCACTTAGTCATGGTGTATGATCTTTTAAATGTATTGCTGGATGCAATTTTCTAATATTTTTGTTGATAATTTTAGCATCTACATTCTTCAGGGATATTGGCCTATAATTCTTTTTCTTCGTAGTGTCTTTTTCTGATTTTGGAATTAGGCTAATGCTGGTCTAGTAAAAAAAACTTGAAATTGTACCTTATTCTTGGATTTTTTTTGGAATAGTCTAAGGAGGATTAGTGTTTGTTCTTCTTTGAAAAATAAGTTTATTATGTTTTTAGGTACATATTATCACTTTACTCTAGTGAGGGCATGAAAGGGAAGGGGAGCAAGTCAAAGTTGGTGGATATAAATGGGACAAGAGATTATCTCTATCTGAGTTTGTATGGGTCACATTAATACATTTAGTGTGGTCAATTCACTCTGCTTTGGTGGGGTGACCAGAGTAAGAAGAAACCCTGATTTAAAAGGATATAGTTCTGATCAACATAAAAATATATAGAAATAATACTAGTGGCCTGGTGCCCGAAATTCATGCACATTAAAAGGGAATTAATTAGAGGAAATATTTTAATACTGCTATTTGCCCTTTCTCTATAATAGAAGTGTCAGAGATGAAAGAAAATTAGTAAAATGTATATGAAAATCTCCCTCCTGTCAGAGTCTGGGGAGCACCCTGGGACCCAGAGTCAAGTCCTCACCCACCCAAAATCACACGAGACCCAGACCTGACCGGCCCCTCCTCCATCAAACCGTGCACGGTGGGGGGCACAGACTCAGGTCCCCTGGCCCAGTGTCGGGTGGGAGGTCGCAGCCTCAGGTCCCCCATCTAGCCCTGCTGGATAGGGGGCATGGCCTCAGGTCTCCCGGCCTGGCCTCAGGTCCCCTTGCCCTGGCGCTGAGGCAGGGGGTGCGGCATCAGGTTCCCCAGCCCCAGTGTGAGGGCATGAGAGAGTGACAACGATTTGCATATTAGCTCTTTATTATATAGGATATATTACTGCAAGTGATTTGCCAAGTTCTGTTAATAATTTGATTTATGTTTTCCAAAACCAAAAGAGTAGGTTAAAAAATACATTAAAGAAGATAATCTGATGATATTCACTAGAAGCTAACTTTTGTAACTAGGAATAGAACCAAAAGTTTCCTGTTCATGGGGTTTGTTGTTCATTTGTCTGTTTTTTATTCCATACATAAGTGAAATCATATGATGTTTATCTGTCTCTGTCTGACCTTCTAGGTCCATTCATATTGTCACAAATGGTAAGATTTCATCCTTTTTTATGGTCAAGTAATATTCCATTGTATGTATGTACTGCTTCTTCTTTACCCAACCATCCTTTGATGGGCACTTAGTTATTTCCATGTCTTGGTTATTGTGAATAATGCTGGTTCCATGTGCACTTGTATATTCTTGCTTTGAGGTGAAATCCTCTAAAATATCAAGTAAATCCATCTGGTCTTATGTGTCATGTAAGGAACTTTTAATTGGTATACACAAAATTTGAGTGATGTGTTCCATAAGCCTGTGTTCTTTTTTTAATTTAAATTCTTTATTGTTTAAAGTATTACATGTCTCCTTTCCCCCCCATTAACCTCTCCCCAGCTTCCCCCATCCCCTAGCACATGCCCTCACTCTCCTACTGTATGTGTCCATGGGTTATGCTCATATGCATGCATATGAGTGCTATGGTTGATCTCTTACCCCCTCACCCCCTGCCTTCCCTCATAGGTTGGGCAGTCTGTTCAATGCTTCTATGACTCTGGTTCTAATTTTGTTCATCATTTAAAACTGTGTTCTTTTGATCACTTAGTGAATTACTTCTAATGGCAAGTGACTTGGACTTTTGAGTAGCTTAACTCTCCTTCACTTTGAAAATAACACTAGTTTTCCATACTCATCCTTGTCACTGTTAGATAAATCACTCCTCTACATTACAGGCCAGAGGTGGAAAAATTATGCTGTCTTTCACAGTAATGCCTGAAACACAGATAAGTACTGTTTAGACAAAATCTCAAGTCCACACTAAAAAAATTATGCAGTCTTGTAGTTGGAAGGCTAAGTAAGAGAACAATTTGCTTCTACTTTTTTTTCCCACTTCTACTTCTTACTTGAATATTTAAAGGCTCCAAGAGAGTTAATGTATTAAAAGGTGAAAACTATATCACCTTCCATGATAGCCAATTCTGATAATGTGTGCCACCTTATAGATAAGTCAAGCTCTTCTGCTTCAATTGGAACATATTTCTTTGCAATTTTCTTTTCATTTGTTCAACGGTCATTCCATATATTTTTCAAAAATTCTACATTATATAATTATATAACTCTTTGCCATTAAATCATAATTTCTTTAAGCTTTCTTCATGAAATCTATTTTATATCCCCTTTTATTGGATTTATTTATGTTCTCTGAGTCTCTTTAAGTTTCATTATATGTGTTCTGAAGTGTAGTAAAAATGATAAGCAGTAATGAGTCTGATTAACACAATAGAGGAAGCATAACATTCAGTAACTTATATATACTTATCCTTTCAACATATATTAGTTTTATATTGATATCCCCTAAAATCTTAATTTTGGTATAACAGTCTAAATGGACAACTTTGGCTTCCAGGGGGTTTTCCACTATTTTAATGGTGATGGATTTGTCCTTAAGTTCTTAAATTGAATTTCTTCAAAATTTTAATTTTTGAACCATTAACAGAATTATCAAATGTCTTTTAGGATATTAGCCAGAGCAGAAGCAGGAGTCATTATGTTTCTTTTTGACCATTTGCCTGATTTCATGTAAGCCCATGGTTGATAGAACTAAGCACTTATATGTGACTTTATTAAGCCATAACATATAAACAAAAGGAGCCCTACCAGCGTGGCTCAGTGGTTGAGCATTCACGTATGAATAAGGAGGTCATGGATCAATTCCCAGGCGGGGCACATGCCCGGGTTTCAGGCTCAATCCCCGATGTGGAGTGTGTAGGAGGCAGCTGATCAATGCTTTTCTCTCATCATTGATATTTGTCTGTCTGTCTGTCTCTCTCCCTTCCTCTCAAAAGTAAAGGTAACAACTTTATGTTGATTGACTCAACTTATCCTAAATTGCTAATGGTTTTATGTATATATATTTAAAAAATATTCCATACCCCCCGCCCCAGGTCTTCAGCATCCTATTGTCTGTGTCCATGGATTATGCATATATGCATACAAGGTCTTTGGTTGATTACCTCCCATCCACCCACCCTCTGGTGCCTTCCCTATGAGATTTCCACATTCTGTTCCATGTTTCCATGTCTCTGGATCCACTCTGTTCATCAGTTTATTTTGTTACTTAGATTCCATATATGAATGTGATCATATGATACTTGTCTTTCTCTGACTTACTTATTTCACTTAGAATGATACTCTCCAGGTCCTTCTATGCTTTCTCAAAGGGTAAGAGATTCTTCTTTTTTATTGCTGCATAGTATTCCATAGTATAAATGTACTGCAGCTTTTTTATCCACTCATCTACTGATGGGCAGTTGGGCTGTTTCCAGATCTTAGCTATTGCAAATTGTGCTACTATGAACAGAGGGGTGCATACATTCTTTCTGATTAGTGTTTCAGGTTTCTTAGGATATATTCCCAGAAGTGGGATCACTGGGGCAGATCCATATTTAATTTTTTGAGGAAAATCCATACTGTTTTCCATAATGGCTGCACCAGTCTGCATTCCTACCAGCAGTGTACTTGGGTTGTCTTTTCTTCACATCCTTGCCAGCAGTTGTTATTTGTTGATTTGTTGATGACAGCCACTCTGGCAGGTCTGAGATGATACCTCATTGCCGTTTTGATTTACATTTCTCGGATGATTAGTGACTGAGCATTTTTTCATGTCTCTTGGTCATCTGTATATCATTTTTGGAGAAGTGTCTATTTATGCCCTTTGCTCATTTTTTAATTGGATTGTTTGTCTTCCTTTTGTGAAGTTGAATGAGTTCTTTATATATTTTGGATATTAACCCTTTATCAGATGTATCATCGACAAAAATGTTTCCCATACAGTGGTCTCTCTTTTCAATTTGTTGGTGGTTTCTTTTGCTGTGCAGAAGCTTTTTATTTTGTAATCCCATTTGTTTA
Organism: Myotis brandtii; assembly: GCF_000412655.1. Classification (NCBI taxonomy): domain Eukaryota; kingdom Metazoa; phylum Chordata; class Mammalia; order Chiroptera; family Vespertilionidae; genus Myotis; species Myotis brandtii. Next base: position 85,332 of record NW_005357451.1, on the reverse strand, counting down.
TTTTCTACTTAGTTTACTTTGCCTTAGGAGATGTATCAGTAAACATATTGCTATGAGAGATGTCTGAGATTTTGCTGCCTATGGTTTCTTCTAGGATTTTTATGGTTTCAAGACTTACTTTTAAGTCTTTTATCCTTTTGAGTTTATTCTTGTGTATGGTATAAGTTAGTTGTCTAGTTTCATTTTTTGCATGTATCTGTCCAATTTCCCCAACACCATTTATGTAAGAAACTATTTTACTCCATTGTATGCTCTTGCCTTCTTGGTCAAATATTAATTGAGGGTAATGGCTTGGGTCAAATTCTTGGTTCTCTGTTCTGTTCCATTGGTCTATATACCTGTTATTGCATACCAGGCTGTTTTGATTACAGTGGCTTTGTAGTATAACTTGAAATCTGGTATTATTATTTATCCAACTTTTTTCCCCTCAAAATTGTAAATCAGACTACAGGAAAGACAATGCATCACTTGAAGAACTTTGCAAAATACTAGGGATTGTAATATAGTAAATTAGAGAAAGACTCAAAGGAAGGTAACAAATATTTTGGATATTTTGTAAATAAAGTAAAGGAAGGTGAAAAATGAACTAGAGTAGTGTGCTAATTTGAAAATAATAGAAGTAATGTGTTAATCTCATGGAATCTATTAATTATAAACTCTAATCAAAACATAATGCTGGAATATCAGTATTCCAAAGGATCAGAAAATTTAAAATTACATATGTGCCTCACATTATATTTTTGTTGTACAGTGCTGATCTGGACCTTGAACTTAAGGACCTACTACTACTTACTTATTATTTCTGCAGTATGGAGCCAAGTGAATTCTGAATTCAGGTAGATGTATAAAACCATCAGCTTTGGTATCCTACAAAAATAGAAAAATATAAGAATAAGAGAATGTAAAGAAAAGGCTTAACAGTTAATGTCATACCTTGAAACAAAGAGCCAAGAAGCAGGTCACCGAGGTGAAAATGAATATGTTTTTTAGATGGCTTACTCAAGAATGCAGTTTGCTTAGCATGTACTTAAATAGCTTTCTGCAGAGCAAATGGACAGTGCATTTATTAAAGCAGTGATGGTAACAACAAACTTTTCTGTTACTGATTATACAGTTACTTCAAAATATGAAAATAGCTTTCAACATCATTAGGACATTCAAAGGAGACAATATATCAACAGAGACCAGCTAAGGCAATGGTTATAGCAACATTTAACACATTTCTACATGTTAAGTTGTCTAATATAGAAAGATAATGACATATACCTATTATTTTTATTTTCAAAGTTCTTAAAAAATATCTAATAGTAAAGTTGCTCAGCATTAAACTGTTTAGTGTATGGGCATCAGAGGCCAGTATTTGGAAAATGACCATTACTCCCGTATCTTTCTTATCCTATTTTTTCCCACACCATCTCTGATATTACAAACAACTTATTAAATTTCTAAGAAAGAAGGCCAGTATGTCTAGAATGCAAGAAATAAAAAGGTGCATGGTATAAGGCATGATTTGAAAAGTATGGGATCCAAATGAGGCAAGGTACTCCACATTAAGTAATTTGTTATAAGAATAATGAGAAGTTATTGATGGTTTTTAATAGGTGGGACAGATGGGAAAGTAGGGCAAAGTTTGGTAGTGGTGATTTGATGACATTTTTGTTTAAAAAAAATCATTCTGATTAAAGTGGTAGACAGATGCAGTGGTTCTCAACCTTCTGGCCCTTTAAATACAGTTCCTCATTTTGTGACCCAACCATAAAATTATTTTCGTTGCTACTTCATAACTGTAATGTTGCTACTGTTATGAATATGAATTGTAATGTAAATATCTGATATGCAGGATGGTCTTAGACGACCCCTGTGAAAGGGTTGTTCGACTGCTAAAGGGGTCGCGACCCACAGGTTGAGAACCGCTGGATTAGAGGGAGACAAAAGTTGATGTGGAGAAAGAGGTTAAAAGGCTATTGAAATTGGTCAGGCAAAAGATGATGATAGCTTAGACTTGGGTGGAGGTAGTGGCAATGGAGAGAAATGGATGGATCTGAGAGATATTTAGGAGATAATATTGGCCGGACTTGATATGAATAATTTTAGGAGTTGAAAGAGTGGAGGGTTTGAGGATGAGTCCTTGGAGGGAAGGAGGCACAGTTTTGAGGATGGTGAGATTATAATTTTTGTTCTGTACACGTTGACTAAGAGGTGCTCTTGAGATATCCCAGTGGAGAGGTCAAGTACAGTTATGAGTCTTTAAACTCAGAATAACATTTGGGGGTACAAATATAAATATGTAGGGTGTGTATTAATCAAAGCAATAAACACAAGTTAAACAGTCTAGAATGAGTATAGAATGAGAAGAAAGCCTAGAACTGATCCCTGAAGAACTCTAACTTTTAAAGGTTGGGGAGAGTAAAAAAATCCTGCAAAAGTGACAAGTGAGGAGTTGAAATAAAGCCAGTAGAGCTTAAGTAAGATAAAGTTTGAAATGCCTGCCAGACTTAGCCACATAGAGGTTCATGGTAATTTTATCAATGATTTTCCAATGGAGTAATGGGGGTAGAAGAGAGATTGGAGAGCACTGAGGAGTAAGATAATGAGAATAGCAAGTTTAAAGAACACTATCAAGAATTTGGGCTGTTGAAAGATAGAGTCAAAACTGGGGGTTTATTTTGATCTCCAGGCTTGGTTTCTCCTGTGGGATAAATTAATGACACCTTACATCCAACATGTCCAACAACAAACTCATGATCTTGCCCTTTCTCCTAAAAAAAGGCCTGGTCTTAGAGTGCTTCCAAAATCACCAAAATGTACCTTACATATCTGTCTTTCTTTTAAATGGAAAAGACTTTAGCACTTGCTTTGAATAAAATGAAGAAAATGAATCTCAGAGAAGTTAAGTGACTAAGTTAAGTTAAGAAGTTAAGTCTAATCTCTTCAATCTATGTAAAAGAGCCTGGACTGCAAACCAGGTATTTTTTTGTTTCAAACCATCTTACCTAACAATAGACAAACATGTAAATTGACCATACCTTCGCTACGCTAACCAGCCAATCAGGAGCGTATCCAAATTAACCCAACAAAGATGGCTGTTAATTTGCATACGTAGGCTCCAAACAGTGGAGCAGCGAAGCCTGACGGCTCCGGGGCCGGCTTTGGCCAGAGCCCAGCCAGAGCGAAGGCCTGGGTCCTGGGTACCAGAGGCAAACCGGTGCCAGCAGCCAAGGGAAGGGAAGGCCTATTGCATGAATCTCTTCTTGCAACAGGCCTCTAGTTAATTATAATGCCTTTCCTGTAAATTATTTTATAACAAGAAGTAATATCAGTGGTATATTTACTAACATCAGATATTATGAGCATCTCTTTATCAGAAAATTCACTTCCCTAATGCTAATGCAAAAGTTAAAAATATTTTAACTCAATTATAATACATGAATTTTTCTTCCTTTCATGTGCACTTACATTTAGGTGTGAGAACCAGTAGAGAGTTGACTGTTTCAAAATAAGCCAGTATCTTTTCCAACTAAAAAAGGAGATTCTTGTAGACTTTCTTTTTTTCCAAAGCCGCCCCTTGCATTTCACATGGCCCAACTCAGTACAGGCCATTGCACACAATAGAGTTCTAAACAAAAAAAATCTCTTTTCCTCAGAGAAAAATAAGGGCAAGGCCCTTCTAAACCAAGAAACTGCAAAAAAAAAAAACCCAAACAAACAGGAATAAAGTTAATTTGTATACCATCAAAATGTAGATTTTAAATTATCATACATTTTCATAAGTTTACAATAATCTAACAACTTATCAATATTAGACAACATTTTTCTTCTAACTGTAAATGGCAACACCATTATCTTTTATTTACTGTGGCCATTTGTATTTCATATTTTAACAATCTTCTAGCCATTTGCTTCCTAATGATCTGGTAATCTTTATCTCACTGGTATATTAAGAATATTAA
>NW_005357451.1:62331-81292 GCF_000412655.1 Myotis brandtii | reverse complement strand
AACTATTTAATCACATTTTGTAATGTTTAATGTTTTTAACATCATATTTAAAATTAATTATTTTTTACATTCAAATCAATACTTCTGAATTATATTTTCTATATGATATAATATGATGATCTAGGTGTAATTCTCTTTTCCAATTGTTTTGAAAGTTGCCCCAAATTGCCTATTAAGTAATCTATCTTTTATCCATTAATTTGAAATATAACCTTGATTATATACTAAATTGTTTTTAGACTAGACTGTTTCTGGATTTTATAATTTGCTTTATTTAAATTTCCCATATATTTTTGTTTGGCCATTACAATAGTATATGAATGATACATTTAGATTGTATTTTTGTGATTTATTAGGTTTGATTCTCTCTTCATTAACTTTAGAATTTTTTTCATTGATGTTTCTGATGTCTTTCCCCCTGATAAACCTTTAGATTTAGGGTCAACTTCCAAACAAATCTCATTCACCTTCTATTTGAAATAAGATTATATTTAAAATTAATTTAAGGAAATTTGTCATATTTACAATATTGAGTACCCTAAGGCAGGAACATCATCAGATAACATTTTTTTCTCAAGGCTTCCTTTGTTTCTTACTGAAAAATTTGCATTTCCCTCCATGTATGACTTACAAATTTCACATTAAGTTTATTCTTCTGTATTTTATAGTTGTTGGTTTTTTGGAAATTTTTTCTATTTCCTGGCTATCATTTTATTACTGTTACATAATGGATGCCACTAATGGTTATAATCCAAATACTGTGGGGTGTCATATTCCATGTGTATGTAAATAGCCTAAAACCATAAAATTCTGCCAAAATGTAATTGTTATGGTTTAAGTGAAAATAAAAGTTATTGGACACAAATAAACTTTTATCTGTGCTAAGTAAACAAAATTAAGACTATGATTAAGAGCAGAATTAGGCTCTTTATTTTCAATCCCTTCAAAACATCTCAATATAATAAACATTTAAATTTTGTCTCAAAGTACTTATATGTACTGAGTTCCTTAAAATATTTTGTTTCCTCAAAATTCCAAAGCAAATTTATTTATAACATTAAGCATTTTCCTTTAAAATTCAGCTTATATTATATTATTTACAATTGCCTTACAATTGTATAATATTATAAATTTATAGTTGCATTTTTAAAAAGTCATTACTCAAAGGTTCAGCTTGTAACAGTTAACACAAATTACCAAATTACTATTACTTTACTCTGATTAGTTTTATAATATTCTTTATTCTCACAGGGTTCTACAAATATGAGCAATTTCTCTGGCAGGTTTTAGTTGAATAGATCCTCAAATTAATATTTGAGAGTTTATGCTCAAAGTATAGGCCTCTTCACAAGGCCAAATCTAGGTATACATTTTTCTTTAGTAAGCTACTTCTTAAGAGCATATTACTAAAGAAAACAGTTTATCTTAGAATTCTAAAACCATGGTACTACTTGTGCAGTAGGGCATTCTTTTCTTATGTGTGTTCACACAAATATAAATATTTGGGGATGTTGGGGCTTCTAAGGTTGTAATAATTTTGCATAATTGCTATTTCAAATTATGGCCACTACCATTTCCTTTTACTGTGGAATAATGGTTTCTCAGATAAATCCTTCTTTTTTAAGCTACAAGAGACTTTAGAGATCATTTAGCTCAATTCTTTGCTTTACCTATCCATGTATATAAAGAGCCAGGGGCCATCACATCCAAAACAACCGAATGGACGACTGAACAGGCTGAGTGGGGCGACAAGGCCGGCAGGGGGGATAGTGAGGGACGACCAAATGACTGAGCAGCAGGCTGCATGGGACAACCATGTCAGCAGGGGGGTTAGTGAGGGACAACCAAATGATTGAGCAGCAGGCTGCATGGGGCGTTCAGGCCGGCAGAGGGGGCAGTGAGGGGGGACCAAACAACTAAACAGCAGGCTGCATGGGGCAACCAGGCTGGCAGGGGGGCCAGTGAGGGGGACCAGGCCAGCAGGAGGGGCAGTTGGGGGAGACCAGGATAGCATGGGGGGTTGTGGGGGGCGAACAGGCTGGCAGAGGGGGGCAGTGAGGGGCGACCAGGCTGGCAGGACAGGGAAGTTAGGGGCAGTCAGGTCAGCAGAGGGGTGCAGTTGGGGGCAACCAGGCTGGCAGGGGGGCCAGTGAGGGGGACCAGGCCAGCAGGAGGGCAGTTTGGGGCAACCAGGTTGGTGGGGGGGCAGTTGGGGGCGACCAGGTCGGTAGGGTGGGCAGTTAGGGGCAATCAGGTCGGCAGAGGCGGTTAGCAGTAATCAGGCTTGTGGGGGAGGGGAAGTTAGGGGCGATCAGGCAGGCAGGCAGGTGAATAGTTAGGAGCCAGTGGTCCTGGATTGTGAGAGGGATGTCTGACTACAGGTTTAGGCCCGATCCCTGGGATTGGGCCTGAACCGGGAGTTGGACATCCCCTGAAGGGTCCTGGATTGGAGAGGGTGCAGGCTGGGCTGAGGGGAGCCCCCTGTGCACGAATTTCTTGCACTGGGCCTCTATTAGGAAAATAAATCCAAAAGAAGTCTAGTGACATGTGTGATGTTATTAGTAGTTGGTGATAAAGCTTGACAGAGAATGTAGAATCTCCTATTATATTAGCTGCCTATCCCCAGTGAAATTGCTTGGGATTTTCTTTAAGTGTCTGTGCTGGTTTCCAATTAAGGATGAATGTTCTCATGGCTTATTAAATTGTCACCTTTAAAAGGAAGGTCTTGTTCACTCAGGACGTATTGGTCAAAATGATCATGACAGCAAAAATATGTTCAAATATTAAGATTCACCAGAAGTTGGGCTTCTTATAAGAATGATCTCATCACAATGTTAAAAAAAGGGACCTATCTGGAAAAAATGGTCTCTGTTTAATGGAATGAGACAAAGCACTGGGTTTTTTCTATGTGTGAAAGACTGCTCTGTGTTTTCTGGAAGTTGAAGAGTAAAGGATTATGAAAAACACATACACACTTAGGCACCTAACATGTAGTCTGCTATTCATACCCCCACTTTGTTTTTAAAACTTTATAATCAGTCACATTATTTTATCTACCTTTATTTTTTAAACGTAATTTATTGGCCCACATAATTTACTCAAGTTTATAATCTAATTAGTTGGTGCACATGGACCAGTAAAGCCAAATCATTTATCTTATGCTTTCACTATAGATGGTTAAGCTCAGGCAGAAAACATAATAGTAGGTTTGGATAAATGGGTAATTGTAGCTGATGGTAGTTTCTTTTTAAAAAAATAAATTTTTATTGATTTCATAGAGGAAGGGAGAGGGAGAGAGAGAAAGAAACATCAATGATGAGAGAGAGAATAATTGATCACTGCCTCCTGCATGACCCACAATAGGGATCGAGTCCGCAACCCGGGCATGTGCCCCGACCGGGAATCGAACCATGACCTCCTGGTTCATAGGTCAATGCTCAACCACTGAGCCATGCTGGCCAGGCTGATGGTAGTTTCTTATACAGTTTTAAAGTGTTCAACTTTAATTCCAGTAAAATTTCATTGCGAAATTGGGATAGTTTGAAAAATGACTGACAAAAGGAAAACATACACACTAAAGTTGAATTCATGTCCAATTTTTAGACCTGAGGTATGTGCATTCCTTTGATTTAACCATTACTAACAAGAAATTTTGATGTGGCATGCACATGTAAAAATAAATATATGCTCATGAAACAGTTTAAAAAATTCTATAACATCTCTGAGAAAGATAATCAATGTCATGCTTTGGCTTCCCAATATAAGCAGCAAGTGAGAAAACATATTTACAGGAAACAGAAGGGAATAAAGGCAAAAAACAGAAACTTACAATTGAGCCAGTTTTGGACTTTCACCTTCATTAAAAAATATATAAAAGCCTACAAAGAAAAGGATAACTAATTAATCCATTAGGTTGAGTGTGTTCATAGTGATTATGCTGCAATCACTGATAGACCAGGCAGTGATACCATTTTAACTTCATTTAAAACTGTAGAATTAATATGTAACAACTAAAAACAATACAGAAAATTTTTACTTAAATAAATTCTTTGCTTTGCTTATAGAAAAGTAAAGCCAAAAGAAGTAATACATTACACTTTCATATCTATTGTCTCATCTGGTCAAAAATCAGGAAACAATAAGTCAAATTTTCAGTATCTAGAATTGTTCATATATATGGATTTTCTTCTTTAACCTTAATGTGATGAATTAGATTAATAGGCTGAAATCTATTAAATTTTCAGATTTCTGCACTGAACCTTTCTTTGTCATGCTGTACTGTTTTTTTGAATATACTACTAGAATCAATTTGCTAATATATTTCAAAATTTATATTTATATTCATACTTTACCATGTTTGCAGTTTCTTTCTTGTTTTTTTTTTGTTTTTCTTTTTTGCTAACAAGGTAATGGTAGTTCAATGAAGTTTAGAAAGCATTAGAATGATATATTATAATTTTAGAAAACATGGTTCATAAATCTTTTGTGCTGGCCTCCATTTTACGAGGTATTTCCATTTATTCTATGGTAATTGGTATGCTAATAATTCCTTATTTCCCTTTTGTCACTTTTGGCCTTTTATATTTTTTATGGAAGCTTTTCATTTTAATGTATTTGATTTTTTTGTTAATGATAACAAGAATAATAAACAAACCAGCAATGAAACCTAAAATTCTTCTGTATCGTACCCATCACCAGTAGTCACATTAGACATAAGTGATCATTTTCAATGGTTTCTATTTTTAGCTCTTTTTGCAATTGTCTTCACACTCTAATATGCTTTGCCTCCAGCTTTTATCCATCAGCTTCATACAAGATGTATTGATTTTTGATTATGAGATAAAAGAGAAGGAACATAACACACATGCATTACTTTCTCTCCCTTTATTACTTCCCCCAATTTTTGTTACAGGCTGCTTTTCCTCCTAAGTACATTGTCTTTAGACAGTCATCTATTCCTAGTTTGAGGATTTGTAAACTTTAGGTATGTTCAGGTTATACATTGAACCACCAATTTTAGGTAAATAATAAAAATGATTCACTACTAATGTTAAAATAATAAAAAATAAAACTATATTTTAAAATTCATCAGCATAATCCTTATCATTAGTAAGAGGGTATATTAACTTGCAACACTTCACCAAAGTACTTATATATGGCATAATAACTCATAGCCCAAGCCACATATCAAGTTACGCATTCAGCTCATTGGATAAAGTAAAATATTTTGTTTGTGTATACAAAGTTAAGTTTACCTCTATTTTAAAAAATAGGATACTTAGCTACATAGCTCTTAATCTATATATATATAAACTTAAGGGACTGGAACCGCGGAATGACGGGAATGATTGATCACCATGACATGCACTGACCACCGGGGGCAGACGCTCAATGTAGGAGCTGCCCCCTGGTGGTCAGTACGCTCCCACAGTGGGAGCGCTGCTCAGCCAGAAGCTGGGCTCATGGCTGGCAAGCGCAGTGGTGGTGGCGGGAGCCTCTCCCGCCCCCACGGCAGCACTAAGGAGTGGCGAGACAAGTGGTAAGGAGTGAGCAGGCAGGTGGTTAGGAGTGAGCAGGTGGGCAGTTGGGAGTGAGCAGCAAGCGGTTAGGAGTGAGGGGTCCCAGATTGCGAGAGGGATGTCCGACTGCAGGTTGATTGGGCCTAAACCGTCAGTTGGCCAACCCCAAGAGGTCCCGGATTGCGAGAGGGTGCAGGCCAGGCTGAGGGAATCACAACCCTCACCCCCCCCCGCACAAATTTTGTGCACCAGGCCTCCAGTATTACATAAAAATTTGGTGCTCAACTCTAATATTTCATGCTTGAGATTAAGGTTTTACTATTTTTAAAGAACTATCAGAAAATGTAATTTTAAAAAATGAAATGGAGGTATTTTTTTGTGATATGATACCTACTTCCACTTTTCCAGACATTTCTGCATATCCTTGTTAGCAATTTCTTTTGTATTTTTGGAAGAAGATAAAATTTATTGACATAAAAATTTAAAATATCAACTATTAAAATACTTGTGAAGTTTTCATAGTGTGTCATACATTCCTTTTCATACCTATTGTCTCCTCTGATCAAAAATCCTACAAAGTATGTATAACAGATGTAATCATTCCCACTTTACAGGTGATGAAATAGTTTCAGAATGATACAACCATGTGCCTAAGATCACAGTTTGTGGCAAAGCAGAGAGAACTATCTCTTGGATCAATATTTTTCAGTCCCTAGCCCAGAGATCTATACATGATAACACATTATGGCAAACAATATTCATATTCTATTCACCTAGTATTATGCCTGGCACAGAGTTGGTGCTTAATAAACACTGGCAATTCTTGTTATTTTTATTCAAAACTATAGCAATCAATACTACAATAAACTGAAGTCAAAACAGAAATATATAGAGATGAAAGCCCCAAAATAGAATTGAAATCTTAAATGATTACTGAGTCGTTAAACAACATGCATCCATAGATTTCATTATACCATTATTCAGATATTTTGAGAGCTCTCAGACTAAGCTGCAGTTCCTTGTCTCTCCTGGATTATCTAAATCAGGATATTTGTACCATGGAACTCTTCACAGTCTGTTCAAGTTTGTCAACTAATTTTCAGAATATCTTTAATGCATAAAATAAAATATATATGATTACAAAGGAAATCAGTAATGTAAAAATACAGTTCTCAACCTCTGAAAATTAATTTGTGATTAAACAAAATAGGAACAACCAAATTATTGTAAATTTTAAGTAGTTATGAGTACAAATTATTTGGTTTCAGCGTGGTAAACATTTTACAAGGAAGAGTAGAGAGCTTCTTTTAGGCCTTCAGTCCTAAGTACTCCAGCAAAGTTTACCAGTTGGAATAAAGGTTTGAAGTTGAAGATGCACTATGGACTTGCCTATTATTGATGAAATAATGCTTTTCCTCCAATTTGGATTTTCATTTTTGCATGCAGAGCTTCTTTAATCCAGTGGTTCTCAGTGTGTGGGGGGGGTGATTTCTTTTCTTTCAGGGGCATTTGGCAATATTTGGAGACATGTTTGGTCTTCACAACTTGAGTAGCATATTGGTAGAGGACAAGGGTGAAGCTAAAACACTTTACAATGCATAATACAGCCACTTACAACCAATAATTATCTGCCTAAAATGTCAATAATGTGAAGTTGAGGCATTTCGCTTTAGTTGAAGAGTATATAAGGGAGGAAAGAGTGGTAGAATTTCCCAAACACATTCAAAACCTTAATAACAGCCATTTTCCATCTTATAATTAGTTTTAAATGACACATATATTTCTGCTCCCTATTCTGTGAGGAGTCTAGTAATTTATTTTTAGTGTTGTAGAATGTATGTAATTACTTCTATGAGAAATTTAAAAATATCATGGATGTTTCTCTTCCCAAATTGTATAGGCGGTCTAAGAGATACCAAAGCAATTGGTTGGTTAAAATTTTCATTATTTGGGTTGACTGTTTTGACATTTTATAGACAGAGATAAACTAAGAGTATGACAAAACTTTCAAAAGCAAAACTAAAATATTGATCTTAGTTTCTAAATTTAGAATGCAGGAATTTCCTTTTGAAGTATTGAAAAAATATGAAGAAATCCCATTTGGAGATTTAAGTTAATTATTTTATCAAAATATTTATCTTAAAATAATTTTTCTGGAAGACATTCAGAGAGGTTTAATTTGCAATTAAAAAATTAAAATAAACCATGACCAAGTGGGATTTATTCCGGGGATGCAAGGATGGTACAATATCTGCAAATCAATAAACATGATACATCACATAACCAAATTGAGAGATAAAAACCATATAATCATATCAATCGATGCAGTAAAAACATTTGACAAAATCCAAAACCCTTTCTTGATAAAAACTCTCAGCAAGGTGGGAATAGAAAGATCAAACCTCAACATAATAAAAGCCATATATGACAAACCTACAGCCAACATCATACCTAATGGGCAAAAACTAAAACCATTTCTCCTAAGAAAAGGAACAAGACAGGGATGCCCACTCTCACCACTCCTGCTTGACATGATACTGGAAGTACTAACCATAGCTATCAGACAAGAAGAAGAAATAAAAGGCATCCAAATTGGAAAAGTAGAAGCAAAATTGTCATTATTTGCAGATGACATGATATTGTACATAGGAAACTCCAAAGAGTCCATCAAAAAAAACTACTAGAATTAATAATTGAATTTGGTAATGTAGCAGGATAAAAAATTAACACCCAGAAATCTATGACTTTTTTTATACACCAATAATGAATTCACAGAAAGAGAAACTAAAAAAAAAAAATTCCATTTACCAGTGCAACAAAAAAAAAAAATTAATATACCTAGGAATAAATTTAACCAAGGAGGCAAAAGACCCGTACTCAGAAAATTACAGGATGCTGAAAAAAAAGATAGAGGAAGACATAAACAAATGGAAGAATATACCATGTCATGGATTGGTAGAATCAAATCAGTAAAATCTTAAAAATCACCATTCAAACCTGCAAGGCCGTGGTACTAAACACACTCCAAGCTGTAAAGTGGCAAGTAACACCCCCGGTAGCATGTGTTTTAGGGTGTCAGAAGGATTATTAGGAAATAAAGGAAGGTTACTTGATACAGTCTTTCTGTCTTTCAAGCCTGCTGTTTGTAAAGAATGTAGTATATAAAATGGCTAAATATTCATCTTTGTTTTTCTTTTAAATACTTACTTGTAATATATTATTTACTTATTTCTTTATTTTTGAGAGAGAGAGAGAGTGAGAGAGAGAGAGAGAGAGACATGGATGTGAGAGCAAAACATTTATTGGCTGCCTCCTGCATGCCCCACCGAGGGGCTCAATCTTGAAACTTGGGCACGAGCCCTGACCAGGAAACAAACTGGCAACCTTTCAGTGCATGGGATGACGCCCAACCAACTGAGCCACACTGGCCAGGGCACTAACTTTTAGTTTTGAGATTATTGTGTGGAAGTTCTGAATAGAATTCTGGTGAATAAGATATTGATTAGATTCTGTAAGCATCAGCTGTGTGGCACAGAGTTGGTATTCAATACGTTTCAGTTGTGTGAATGGATGAATGAATGAATGACTCTTCAGTTTAAATTGGAATAGGAAAAAAAATGTCCTGAGAAAGTGAGCCCAAATTGAGACGAGCTTTTATTTTTGTGATAGAGAATTCTCATCGAGGCTATGAAAAATGAATGCTCACTAACACCTAGAAACTTTGCTTTGTTAGCTTTTGTCTCATTTTTTTGGTAATCTGAGTAAATGTTTTTACAGTTAGCACAGTTATGTACTATAAAGATTTAAGCTAGACTACAGTAGAAATTTTAAATGATACAACTATCAAAATCCAAACAATGAGGCACCATCTCACACCTGCCAGAATGGCTACTAGCAACAAATCAACAAATAACAAGTCTCTTCAACAAATGGTGCTAGGAAAATTGGACAGGCATATACAAAAAGAAGAAACTAGACCACCAACTTACACAATACACAAGAATAAACTCAAAATAGATAAAAGACTTAAAAGTATGTAATCCTATATAATAAAAGCGCAATATGCAAATCGACCGAACGGCAGAATGACCAGTTGGTGGGGGACAGGGCTGGTGAGCAGGCGGCACCAGGCCAGCCAAGGCACGTGCCAGCGGGCAGAGGGAGGGGACAGCGATGGGGTGGAGGGGTGGGGGTGACAGTGGTGACCAGCGGTGACCAGTGGTGAAGTGATGGGGGCCTGGTGCCTTCCCCTGATTGCCCTCCTGGTTGCCTCCCATAGAGGGAGGTCATAGGTGACGGCGGCAGTGGGACATCCCCTGAGGGCTCCTGGACTGCGAAAGGGTACAGGCCGGGCTGAGGGACCCCCCGAGTGCACGAATTTTTATGTACCGAGCCTCTAGTGAAACCATAAAATCCTAGAAGTAAACATAGGCAGTAATATCTCAGTCATTTCATGTAGCAGAATTTTTGCTGATACATCTAGGGCAAGAGAAACAAATGAAAAAATTAGCAAATGGGACTACATCAAACTAAAAAGCTTCTGGACAGCCAAAGAAACAACCATCAAAATGAAAAGGGAACCCACTGTATGAAAGACATCTTTGCCAATGATACATCTTATAAAGGGTTAATTTCCAAAACATATAAAGAACTCATCCAACTCAAAAAAAGGAATACAAATAACACAATTTAAAAATGGGCAAAGGACCTGAATAGACACTTCTCCAAAGAGGACATACAGATGGACAATAGACATATGAAAAAATGCTCAACATCATTAATCATCAGAGACATGTAAATTAAACTACAATGTATCAGCTTATTACACCTGACAAAATGGCTACCATAAATAAATCAACAAACAAGAAGTGCTGGTGAGAATGTGGAGAAAAGGGAACCCTAGTACACTGTTGGTGGGAATATAGACTGGTACAGCCACTATGGAAAACAGTTTGGAGTTTCCTCAAAAAATTAAAAATGGATAAGAAGAAAAAGAAAGAGAAAGAAAAAAATAAAAAATATATAGGATAAAATAATAAAGAAATTTCTTCCTTTATTTTTGCTGTCCCCAATATTAATAAACATACTCTCAAACCCACCTGGACTTGTGTTGCTAAATCTTTCCTACATGAAGTAAAAATCCCACATACTGCAGGCTGGCATGATGCAGATCTGCTGGAGGTGGGACCCTATCTGGTAACAAAATTACAAGTAGCCCAGAATCTGTGAAGTACCATAGTTGTTTTTCCGGTGTTTTTATATTGTCAGTGCTTCATTCAATGTTTCTGCAATTACACTAACTTTCTTCTCCTTAATTCATGATGCCTACATATCTCCTACTCATTCAATAATATCAAAAGAGGGGAGAGTGTACAATGGACATAGGGGTGCACACAGGATGGGGGAAAAGTAGGTTTATCACTGTGAGTTGGTGAAAGAGAGTTTATTTATTGTATTGTATTATTTTCCATAAGAACAACTGTAAATCTACTTTTGCCCACCATATATATTCTTTTGAATTAGTGTTTTGGGTATCTTCAGATAAATCCCCAGAAGCAGACACTGCGTTGTAAGACAAATCCATTTTTAATTTTTTGAAGAAACTGCATACTGTTTTCCATAGTGGCAGCACCAGTCTGCGTTCCCACCAGTAGTGTAATGGGGTTCCCTTTTCTCCATATCACTGCCAGCACTTGTTTGCTGATTTATTGATGGTAGCCATTCTGGCAGGCATGAGTTAATACCTCATTGTGGTTTTAATTTGCTTTTTTCTGATGATTAGTAATGTTGAAGTTTTCATATGTGTCTTGGACATCTGAATATCCTTTTTGGAGCAGTCTATTCAGGTACTTTGACATTTTTTAATTGTATTATTTGTGTTTTTTGGTGTTGAATTTCATAAGTTCTTTATAAATTTATCAGATGTATCATTGGTGAATATGTTCTCCCATTCAGTGGTTTGTCTTTTCATTTTGTTGGTTTCCTTTGCTGTGCAAAACATTTTAGTTTGATGTAGTCCCATTTGTTTATTTTTTCTTTTGTTTCCCTTGCTCTAGGAGATATATCAGAAAAAATATTGCTAAGAGAAATGTCCAAGATTTTACTGCCTGTCTCTGATTCTTCTTGAGTTAGTCCTGCAGATCCATTCAAGAGGTTCTGTACCCCAGGCTAAGACAGCAGAGTCCTCTACAGGGTGTGAGCTCCAGTGGGGCAACAGGTAGGTTGGGAGGGTTGGATGGTGCAGTTCCCTTAGGCTGATGTTGATTGGAGGAGAGTGTTTGGCTGTTGTCATTTTTTAATTTGACAATCTAAGGGAAATAAATGTCAGTGTTCCTTACTAAACAGTTGGGTATTGCGTGTTTAAAAAAATTCTTGAGCAACAGCAATGTGCCTCTTCTGGCATACCAGTGTGCCATGGCACACCGGTTGAAAATCGCTGGAGTTGGCTAATTCTTCTTACTGTAGTCCTATTTCTCAAAATTGTTTTAGCTATTATAATTCCTTTGCCTTTTCATATAAATTATAATTGTGAAGAATTTACATCATCAGATGTTGAGTCTTCCAATCCATGAACACAGTATTTCTCACCACTTATTTATATCTTCTTTGATTTATTTCATTGGCGTTTTGTAGATTTTGAAATTTGAGTACTAAACATGTTATATTATATTTACACCTATGCATTTCATTTTTTCAGTATTGTAAATCTATTGTAGTTTAAATTTTGGTGTCTATGTGTTCATTCCAGGTTATAGAAATAAAGCTGAGTTTTTTAAGTGTATTTTCTATCCTATGACATTGCTGAAATCATTTATTAGTTCTAGGTTTTTGTAGACTGATTGGAGTAGTTTATATGTAGACTAGAGGCCCAGTGCATGAAATTCATGCACTCAGGGGGGGTCCCTCAGCCCAACCTGTGCTCTTTTGCAGTTTGGGATTCTTCTAGCAGTCTGGGGCTCTTGCAATCCTGGACCCCTCACTCCTTACCACCTGTCTGCAGCAGCAGAAGTAGGAGAGGCTCCCGTCACCACCGCTGAGATTGCCAGCCATGAGCCTGGCTTCTGGCTGAGTGGCGCTCCCCTTATGGACACACACTGACCACCAGGGGGAAGCTCCTGCATTGAGCGTCTGCCCCGCGGTGGTCAGTGTGCATCATAATGACCAGTTGTTCTGCCCTTTGGTTGATTTGCATATTAGCCTTTTATTATATAGGTTAATTATGCCATCTGCAACTATGGACAGTTTTAGTTCTTTTAAGTCTATTTTTATTTCTTTTTCTTTTCTTATTGTGCTAACTAGAAAGTCCAGCACTATTTTGAATAAGAGAATGACAGAAAGGGCATTCTTACCTTATTCCTGATCTTAGTGGGAAAGCATTCAATCTTACATCATTATACATGATTTTTTGCTATAGATTTTTTGTAATTGTTTTTATATGCTTATCCAGCTTTTATTTCTCAGCATGTTAATATACTAGATTACTTGATTGATTTTTGAATATTGAACCAGCCTAGCATATCTGGAATGAACTCCCCATGGCCATGGTGTATATTTACTTAATATATCACTGAATTCTATTTGCTAATATATTGTCAAATATTTTTACATCTATATTAATTATGGATATTGTTCTGTAGTTAATTTTTTTCTACTTTTCACATCTGGATTTGCTATCATCTATATACATAAAAGCCTAAGCAACCATTACGACCAAACAACCAGAGCAACCTGAACGACCAGTCGACCAGTCACTATGACACGCACTGACCACCAGGAGCAGTCGCTCAATGCAGAAACTGCCCCCTGGTGGTTAGTGCACTCCCACAGCCAAACTCCCACGGCCCCTCCCCCCAGCTGGCCAACTTACCAGGGTCCCTCCCCTCAGCCAGCCAGCCCCCCTGATAGGCCTTGATCGCTGGCCAGGACGAGGGACCCCACCCGTGCATGAATTCGTGCACTGGGCCTCTATTAGTAATACTAACTTCATAGGATGAATCTAGAATTAGTGGTTTCCATTCTATCTTTGGAAATGATTGTGTAGAGTTGATATTAATTCCTCTTTAATATTTGGTAGAATTTTCCAAGAAAACAATTTGGGACTAAATTTTTTAAATTTCAAATTAAATTGTTCACAATAGGTTTAGGATTATGCAAGTTATTTATTTTATATTTGGTTATTTATGGTATTTTGTGCTTCTTGAAGAATTGGTCCACTTAATCTAATTTGTTAAATTTATGTGTGTATATAGAGTTATTTATAGCATTTCTCTCTATACTCCAGTGCCTCTAGCTATTTTTCAGTTACTCTGATATGCCATGCTACCTCCTGCTAAAGGACATATGTGCATGCTGTACCCTCCAATTTAAATGCTCCATCTCCATCCACCTATCTACACATACCTTCTTTAGTTTGCCTCTAGTTTCCCCTCTTTCAGATCTATTAGTTCTTCAAAGATATCTTTCCTGACTGCTTCCCTGCTTCCATCAATTCTGAGAAACACAGAACTCTAGGTCAGGTTATTATTATATATTTTTATAAAACTGAATAACTTTTCTTTGTAGTGCTCATCTCAGTTTTTAATTATACACACTTATATTTGTAATTAAAAGTTTAATATGTTTTGCTGACTACACTATACATGCCATGAAACTATGTCTGCTCTTTCAAACCTTTGGATTACTAATTTATCAAAAGATACATCATTAATAATAAATAAACAGCAACTAATCACTGGCTAATCATATAAAGGGCATATAATTTAGGTATAACGATTGGAAAGGGTAGTCTAATGTGGAGTCTAATGTTGGAGACCTAGAATTAAATGAAGAATATTTCTTTTCTCTGAAAGTGGTATCCATGATGCATTATGTTTAGTAGTGAAACAGAAAGTGAAGATATTCTCATGTGATGGGCAGTATCACTTTCTGGATTTAACTTGTAAGTAAAGTTGCCTTACACACTTTCCACTTCTCTCATTCCACACACCTCTCCCCACAAGCCCTCAGACTCTACAAGAGAAGGTTCACTTTGATTGGTACTTTTAGACAAAGTTCAATTGTGAAATATTAGGAAAATTATTATCTTCTCTAAAACAGTTAACTCCCTGTAAAGTTGAAGTATCTGACTATTACATTAATTTAATAAGTTTGCACAGATTCATGCAATCTGACTTTAATTATATGATTAGTGCCATTCAATAACTCAAATTCATATTAGAAGCAAAACATATCTATTATTTAAAAGATTATCTTTATTCTTGCATATACCCTACTTTTAGCATGGAGAATTATTTTTATATTTTTATTGAATTTATTGGGGTTACATTGGTTAATAAAATTATATAATTTTCAAGTGTACAATTTTATAATACATCATTTATATATTGTATGGTGTGTTCACCATTTATTACCCCTTTGCTCTCTTCTACTGCCCCCACCTCCCTTTCTCTCTGGTAATAACCATACTGATGTCTATGCCTATGAGGTTTTTTTTTGTTTTTGTTTTTTTACTTAATCCCTACATCTATTTCACCCAGCCCCCACGAATCCACATCTCTGACAGCTGTTAGTCTGTTCTCTGTAACTATGTGTCTGTTTTATTTTGTTTGTTTATTTTAATCATTAGATTCCAAAATAGGTAAAAATCATATGGTATTTTCTTTCTTTGACTGGCTTATTGCATTTAGTGTAATACTCTCTAGGTCTATCCATGCTGTTACAAAAGGTAAGATTTTCTTCTTTTAATGACCGAGTAGTATTCCATTGTGTAAATGTGCCACAGCATTTTTTTATCCACTAATTTACTAATATAGGACATTTCTTGTAGCAATATTTTTTATGATATATCTCTTCTGTCAAGGGAAACAAAAGAAGAAATAAAGAATGGGACACCAAATTAAAAAGTTTTTGTATAGCAAAAGAAACCATCAATAAAATGAAAAGACAACTCACTGAATCAGAGAACATATTCACCAATGATACATTTGATAAAGGGTTAATATCAAAATTTCATAAAGAACTCAAAAGACTTAACACCAAAAACAAATAAAAATCTAATTTAAAAGTGGGTGAAGGACCTGAATAGACATTTTTCTAAAGAGACCATATAGATGAACAATAGACATATGAAGAGATGTTCAACATCACTGAAAATCAGGTAAATGTAAATTAAAACCGCAATGAGATATTACCTTACACCTGTCAGAATTGCTATCATCAACAAGTGCTGGTGAGGATGTGGAGAAAAAGGAACCCTAGTACACTGCTGGTAGGAATGCAGACTGGTACAGCCATTGTGGAAAACAGTGTGGAGTTTCCTCAAAAAATTAAAAGTGTAGCTGCTTTATGACCCAATGATTATACTTCTAGGAATAACTTTGAACACTCAGATTCTTGATTCAATAGGAAAGTGAATGTTTTAGAAAGGAAGGAATGGGATTGGATGTTTCTGAAATGAATTGTGCTTGTAAACCTCACTAATCTAATTCCTACCATCTATTATAATTAATATTGTTTTAGCTCAGTGAGAACAAGTAATGAGTGGATAGATATGTCCAATTTAATTATAACAAATTAGAGATATTGCTCTGTGCAGTGATATAACCCAAGAAAATTTGCAGTCCTTCATAGGAAAAAAGAAAACAGAAATTCTTATGAAATAATAAAAAAAGGTGAAAATGAAGTATTTTCTCCAAGCTCTGATAAAGAGTATAACATTTCTAAATATTTTGGTGATGGAAATTTTTTTCTTTCATTTAACAAACATGCTTGGTTGCCTATTACATGCCAGACAATTATTCTCGTTCCACATTTCCTTGTTTGAGCACATTCAAGTTAGTCATGATTTCATGCAGGTAAGAAGCATTCACCAGACTCTTTTATGCTAGTAGGACTCCAAGAGATGGTTCAAGTAAACAAGGTAAATCCAGCCATCAATCTTTATATACCTATGCTTTGTGAATATAACATTTATTTAAAGCATCATTTTTTTCTTATAAAAATAAGAAAAATGATAGTTGATTTATCTTATTAGACTTTCTGAAATGCATGCTGGGGTAGACAACTGTTTCCACTTACTCACTATATTTACAGGTTACCTTTGTTACCTTTATTTCTTTTATTTTATCATGAATTATAATAATAAGACTGGCTCATTGTAAAACATTTAAACAAAAATATTTCAACAATATAGAAAGGTAAGCAGTAAATAGTGAATTTTTTTCTTCCATATAATCAATATTTTAGTGTGTATCCTTCCACACATCTTTCAACATACACATGCAATTATATTCATTGATAATTTTTACATAAGTAATATTAGCAGCTAGGTAGAATAAAGTAAATCTATATAAATTGACATGGAAGGATGACCTCAATGTCTTAAAGATAGTGAAAAAAGTAGCTTGCAGTATAGTACAGATAATAATTGTGTGTATTTTACCGTCACAATTGGGAATCTCCTTCTATTTTGATTTTTATCAGTAGTAGACCTAGGGGAAATACAAAGACATTTTTTAATTTAGTAAAAGTAATTCAGAAATAACTATAACAACAAACTCAATAAATAATTAGAAGTTTAAAAATGAATAGTCTCAAGCTTTCAGAGGTGCAAATACCCAACCTTCATTTCCCATAAAATGACCATGATAACAGTAGAAAAAAACTTATCTATGAATTTATAAAACCAAACCTTAGAGCCAAAACTTGGGCTACCTGTCAAATGGCAAATTTCCAAATGGCAAATTACAAAAGGAAAAGAAGACCACATAAAAAATAAAGGTTTATCATAAAGGTAAATATATGGACAAATATAAAAACAGCATTTTGTAATTTTGGTTTGTAACTCCATTGTTTATTTTTCTACAGGTTTTAAAAGAAATATTCATACAAAGTAACAAATCTATGTAAATACATATACATCAATAACATAAAGTAGGGAGTGGAGTTATAAAGGTGTAAAGTTTTTATATGCTCTTGAAGTTGTTAGTGTCATTTAAAATATATTGTTATAACTTTAAGATGTTATATGTAATCTCCATGGTAGCCACACATAAAATATCTATAAAGTACACACAAAAAGAGGAAAAAAAGAATCAAAATGTGTCATTACAAAAAATCAACTAAACAAAAAGGCAGTAATAGAAGAAATTAAGGATAAAAGCAATAAGATATATAGAAAATAAAAATAAATTAGCACAGGTAAATCCTTTATTAGTAACTTTATATGTAAATAGATTAAATAACTCAAACAAAAGATATGAATTGGCAGAATGGATATAAAACAGGATCCACCTATATATCTATAATAGACTCACTTTAGAGCTAAGGACACATATATGTTGAGAATAGAAAAAGACATTCCATGAGAATAATAATAAAAAGAAAGCAGGGTTGGTTATATTAATATCAGGCAAAATGGCCTTTAAAATAAAAAAAAAATTTATAAGATGCAAATGATGACATTACTATATATTAACAAAAATGGTGATTCACCAGGAAGACAAAGCAGTTATCTATAATAATAAAAGCACAATATGCTAATTAGACCAGACAGCCAAACGACCTTCCTGATGTCATTCTGGACATCCTTCTGGATGAAGCCGCCATGGTGGGGGCCAAGGCAGAGGTGGTTAGGGGTGATCAGGCAAGCAGGTGAGCAGTTAGGGGCAATCAGGCAGGCAGGCAAGCAAGCAGTTAGGGGTCATCAGACACTCAGGCAAGCAGGTAGGGGTGGTCTGGCAGGCAGGCAGAGTGATTAGGGGCAATCAGGCAGGCAGGTGAGTGGTAAGGGGCAATCAGACAGGCAGAGTGGTTAGGGGCAATCAGGCAGGCAGGCAAGTGGTTAGGGGCGATCAGGCAGAGAGGTGAGCAGTTAGGGGCGATCAGGCAGGCAGAGTGGTTAGTGGTGATCAGGCAGACAGGCAAGTGGTTAGGGGTGATGAGGCAGGCAGGCAGAGTGGTTAAGGGTGATCAGGCAGGCAGGCGAATGGTTGGGAGCCAGTAGTCCCAGACATCCCCCGAGGGGTCCCGAATTGCGAGAGGGTGCAGGCTGGGCTGAGGGATACCCCCACCCCCATGCACAAATTTCATGCACTGGGCCTCTAGTAAATATATATGCACTAAACATCGGAGCTCTAAAATATAAGAAGCAAACACTGACAGAATTGAAGGTAGAAAGACAGCTCAACAGTAAATGATTTCAAGTCCCCACTTTCAGTAATCTATAGAACAACCAGAGAGAAGATCAAAAAGAAAACAGAGGATCTTGAGTGGCTGTTACCGTCATCCAGAGATCAGCTACTAACCCGGAGGCAACGGCCCTCAAGCAGCGCGACTACATGAACTCAGAGGAGCCCTGCTTCTCCCCACGGAAAGGTTAGACTTCCCCCAAAAGTGCGGTTTGCAATTCAGGTTGGAGAGAGGAACGCGAGCGGGGGGGGGGG
>NW_005357451.1:58229-58613 GCF_000412655.1 Myotis brandtii | reverse complement strand
CACTGACATCTCTGGATAAATCCTCTAGACAAACAATCAGCAAAGAAACAGCAACCCTAAATGACTCACTTGATCAGATGGACTTAATTGACATCTTCAGAACACTTCACCCCAAAGCCACGGAATATACATTCTACTCAAGGGCTCATAAGACACATTCAAAAATAGACCACATATTGGGTCACAAACAAAGTCTCCCCAAATTCAAGAAGATTGATATCATACCAAGCATCTTCTCAGACCATGATGGAATAATATTAGAAATGAATTACAAAAAAAACACCCCAAATACTCAAACACTTGGAAGCTGAATAGCATGTTATTAAATATTGATTGGGTTACCAATGAGATCAAAGAAGAAATTAAAAGCATCCTGGAAACTAA
>NW_005357451.1:52610-55378 GCF_000412655.1 Myotis brandtii | reverse complement strand
TATGCATGCATATGAGCATAACCAATGGACATAAGACACGGGGGGGTAGGGGAAGCCGGGGAATTGCCAAGGGCGGGGGAAAAAAGGACACATATGTAATACCCTTTGTAATACTTTAAGCAATAAAAAAAATGAAAAAAAAAGAGTCATTCTTTGTGTTTAACGTTTGCCATTTTAATTATGATGTATTGGTCTGGTTCTTTTTGGGTTCATCTTGCTTGGGACTCTCTGTTTTTGGATTTGTGTGTCTTTTTTCTTCCTCAAGTCTGGGAAGTTTTCTTTCATTATTTCTTCAAACCGGTTTTCTATTCCTTGCTCAGCTTATTCTCCTCCTGGCATCCCTATTATGCAGAGGTTGCTTTGTTTCATGTTGTCCCAAATCTCCATTACACTCTCCTCCTGATTTTTAATTTTGTTTTCTAATTGCTGCCCTGATTTCGTTTTTTAAATCTATCCTGTCTTCTAACTTGCTGATTCAGTCCTCAGCTTCTTGTAGTCTACTGTTGCCACCCTGCTGGGACCCAGTGAGTGTACACCAGAAGGACCTCCCATGCCAACCCACCATTGAATTGCACAATAGTGGGCTCTGAGACCTCACAGGGAGTTGCCCACCAGAGGAATTGTATGCACGCCCCTGCCGACCATGAGCATCCACAACTGACACCGGAGGGACCAGATCTGTGGTCCCTCCAGATTGTTCTTTATTGCAGCCATGTCCTTCTTCATTTCTCCTTGATTCTTAGCCATGTTGGTGTATTTCTCATTCAGCTCCCTATAATTCTCATTGACTTGCTTGTAATTCTCAGTCAGATGTTTAAGCATCCTTATAATCATTAATTTAAATTCTTTATCTGACAAATGACTTGCCTTCATTGCATTTAGTTCCTTTTCTGGACATTCCTCATTTTCTTTCTTTTGGTAATTTTTTTTTGTGTATCCCTATTTTTGCTGTCCCTTTGTATTTGTTTCTATGTCTTATATCAAACTGCTATGCCACCCAGATTTTTTGGGGGTTGTCTTATGTAGTCAGTGTTTCGTGGGACCCAGTGGTGCACTCTCTCAGATCTCCTGGGTCATGTGTTCTAGGAAAGCCCCTACTTTAGTTAGTTGGGTCCTCCTGATGTAGATAGGTCTTGAATATTATTGTCCCATTCATGTATGGAGTCCCCTCATAGGTTGTCTGATTATGTGGCTCACCTCTGACCTTGTCCTGAAAGTTATTGTGGATGTGCTGCTTGCCCCTCCAGGCGATCCAGTGATCAACTAATTTACCACTTGTGTCTGTTTCCACAGGCCTTGGCCACAAGCAGTAAGGGTCAATATTCCCTCTAAAGAAGGCTTCTTAACCACATGGGGCTCAGGGATGGTTCAGCAATGTTTCCCCAGCTTTCTGGGCTTTACCTCTGCCCGCTTTTCCTTTCAGCCAGCTATCAATCTTAATCACTCAAAAGTCTGTTTCTTGGTGGGTGGGAGTGGCTGGGGAGAGGTCAGTGGGGGAAAGGGGAGACATACGTAAAACTATAAGCAATACTTTAAACAATAAAGAATTTTTTTTTAAAAAAAGTCTGTTTCTGACAGGGCTTTAGGAAGCGGAGGTGTTGTTTAGCTTTCAGAAAGTACGGTGGGTTTGTTTTCCTGCCCCACTTGATTGTTGATGTCATGTTTGTGGGAAGGATCTCCCCTCTCACTTGCTGCTAGTGAGGTTGGGGATCGCTGGATTTTGCTCTGATGTTGAATTGGGTGCCTTGGTGTGTCTATCCTGGGTCTCCTGGAAACTGCTCTAGTGCAGGTGAATGTGAGTTGCTGTCTCTTTCTGGCCCTGGGCAAACTGATTGTGGTCCGAGAGGTTGAAGCCCCTAGTAGTTCAGTGGTCAGCAACTCCTTAGCCCAGAGGTTGGGTCTGACTTGTCTCACACCTTTATTGTCTCTGTTCTGAGTTGTACTCCCTTCCCCCACAGATCTAGTCCCACCGGTGTCAGTTGTGGATGCTCATGGCTGGCAGGGGCGTGCACACAATTCCTCTGGTGGGCAACTCCCTGTGAGGTCTCAGAGTCCACTGTCGTGCAATTCAATGGTGGGTTGGCATGGGAGGTCCTGGCACTGGGTCCCGGCAGGGTGGCATGCAACGCACTGCAGGGGTGTGGCTGGGGTCCCTTATGAGCTATAGTTGGCAAGCGGCTCAATGTGAGGTTTCAAGGTGGTGTCAGAGGCCAGTCTGGGTGGTGGTGAGGCTGGGCTCCTAGCCTCCTCTTCTCCCCTCTTCAAGATGGCATGGTTTCTGTGCCAGAGCCATTCCCAGGACCAGGGAGTGCCTATGGCAGTAGCAGGGGATGTTCATCAAGGAAAGCCTGATCCACCTGTCCCCTTAGATTGCTGCGAGATATAACTCTCTCTCTCTCTCTCTCTCTCTCTCTCTCTCTCACACACACACACACACACACACACACACATATACACACACCCACACACCAGGTCCACATAGTCCCCTTTCACTCCTTTACTCATTCACACCCTCTTCCTCATTGCCATCCTGCTGGCTGCCATCAATTTTATCATTTTTTCTTTCTTTTTTTTTGAAATGCATATATATTGTTTATATTTGTTGGGGTCCAACCCCAGCAGGTCCAGGTGTCCCCAAAGGTGTGGACGGAGTCGGCGAAGAAGGAATGACACAGAGACAGCGTTCAGTTGATCAGCAGCCTAGCCAGGATCTCTAGCCAGGATCTCCAGCCAAGTTCTGAGGATCTCCACTCTTGCTAGGTTCTCCA
>NW_005357451.1:38093-52546 GCF_000412655.1 Myotis brandtii | reverse complement strand
TCCAGGTTCTCCAGCCAGGTTCAGTCACCAGGTTCTAGTCAGGTTCTCTTGCCATGTTCTATCCAGGTTCTGTCTCTAGGTTCTGTCTCTAGGTTCTTCAGCCAGGTTCTCTCGCTAGGTTCTGTTTTTAGGTTCTGTTATCATTTTTTCTATAAACTTTTTTGCCTCTTGATGATAAAAGTGTTTTACATATTTGTATTTTGAGGGAGAGTATATATCAAAATTATGACGTTTTCTGGAAGATGGCTTTGTCTTTTTTAAAAAGTTAGCTCAGTTTACAGAAATATCCAACATAATGCTTTCTTCTTTTCATTTCCCCCCAAACTGAAGAAAGATGCAATACATGCAAAGCACTTTTTTTCTTGAAACTATTCTTTTTTACAAATACAAAATTCTATAAAATTCACAAGATATAAATCCCTTTAAATTCTTTAATATGATGCCTAAATGTTTTATTTTGACTCACACTTGGTAACTTCTGTGCATATTAAAATGTGATCTTATTTTCCAGTCAATGAAGGAAAAATACCACATGATCTCACTCATTCATGGATAATAAAGACCATTATAAACTTTTGAGCAATAATAGATACAGAGGCAGAGCTGCCTCAAACTGATTGTCAAACTGCAGCGGGAAGACCAGGGAGGGTTGGGGGGCAGGAGGGAGGGGGGTAAAAGATCAACCGAAGGACTTGTATCCATGCATATAAGCATAACCAATGGACATAGGACACTGGCGGGTTGTAATACTTTAAGCAATAAAAAAATAAAATAAAATGTGATCTTATTTTAAAGAAATAATACATATTGTACCTGTTATATGGTATGGTACATGAAAAAAAAATCTTACCTGGTAGACTGATTTGCAGTTCTAGAAGTTTTTGCAGCATATCCTTCTGCAGGTTTCACAGTAAGTTCTACTACAGATCCTAGAACAAGTTCCCTTGCAGTTCTCACTGTAGATCTTCTTGTAGGATTCACTGTAGTTCTCCATGTTGGTCCAGCAAAACCATGTGCAGGACTCACAGCATATCTCTTTAAAGGACTCCAAATATGTTGCCTTGCTTGTCTCTCAGCACATCCTCCTACATGATTCACAGTACATCTTCCTGTAGGGCTCACTGAATGTTCCCTAGTATGTCTCTCAGCATGTATTCTTGTAGGACTCACAACGTAGGCTCTTGCAGGATTCACAGCAAGTCCCATAGTAGGACTCATAGTATGTTCCCTTGCATGTCTTTTAGCATGCTCTCTTGTAAGATTCATAGAACGGCCTCTTGCAGGATTCACAACATAGCCTCTTGCAGGAAAGACAACAGAGCCTCTTTCAGGATTCACAGCAAGTCCTCTCATAGGACTCACAGCATGGCCCCTAGTGTGTGTCTCAGCATGTCCTCTTGCAGGAGTCATAGAACGACCTCTTGCAGAACTCAAAGCAGATCTCTTAGTGGGACTCATGGCATGACCCCTAGTGTGTCTCTCAGAATGCCCTCTTGCAGGATTCAGAGCAAGTCCTATTGTAGGACCCATGGCATGTTCCCTAGCATGTCTCTCAGCAAGCCCTTTTTCAGGATTCACAGCATAACCTCTTGCAGGATTCAGACCAAGTCCTATTGTAGGACTTATGGCATGTTCTCTAGCATGTCTCTTACCATGCCTTTTTTCACGATTCACAGCATAGCCTCTTGCAGGATTCAGAGCAAGTCCTATTGTAGGACTTATGGCATGTTCTCTAGCATATCTCTCAGCAAGCCCTTTTTCAGGATTCACAGCATAACCTCTTGCAGGATTCAGACCAAGTCCTATTGTAGGGCTCATGGCATGTTCCCTAGCATGTCTCTCAGCAAGCCCTTTTTCAGGATTCACAGCATAACCTCTTTCAGGATTCAGACCAAGTCCTATTGTAGGACTCATGGCATGTTCTCTAGCATGTCTCTTACCATGCCTTTTTTCACGATTCACAGCATAGCCTCTTGCAGGATTCAGAGCAAGTCCTATTGTAGGACTTATGGCATGTTCTCTAGCATATCTCTCAGCAAGCCCTTTTTCAGGATTCACAGCATAACCTCTTGCAGGATTCAGACCAAGTCCTATTGTAGGGCTCATGGCATTTTCCCTAGCATGTCTCTCAGCAAGCCCTTTTTCAGGATTCACAGCATAGCCTTTTGCAGGACTCACAGCAAGTTTCCTTGTAGAACTCAGAGCAAGCTGCACTTCAGGCCTCACAGTAAAGCCCCTTGCAGGACTCACAACACGGTCTCTTGCAGGACTTACAGAACGACCTCTGGCAATATTCACATCAAGTCCCCATTCAGGTTTCTTAGAAAGACCTCTTACAGGACTCACACTATATCCCCTTGTACATCTCTCAGCACATCCTCTTCTTGCAGGACTCACAGAATGTCCCCTTGCAGAACTCACAGCATGTCCCCCTCCAGGTATCATAGGAAGTCCTCCTTTAAGTCCCCAAATAGTTCCCCTAAGAGATTTCTGAGCAGATTCTGCTGCTGATCCCCTGGCAGGTCCCTCAGAAGATCTTTTAGTTGTTTCCTGCGTAGCTCCTCTCAAAGGTCCCCCTTCAGCTCTCAAAATACCACAGTAGTTGTCAAGTGACTGTAGAAAGCAAAGAAAAACAACAAAGGATTGGCTATTAGAATATTTAAAACTCTGAAAAGTAGTACATATACGTTTAGATTGATTAGAGCGTCTCTGAGTAAAGAGAAAGGTTTCACTTTAATTTGTTTAAGTACATCTGGAGATTATTTTCATAATTTGTATATATTGCTAATAAGTTGGCGAGAAAAGGAAAATAAGACATTTTTATGGGTACCTTGGTTCTTCCAGTAAAGAAACCATACTTTTTTTTTTTAAGTGAAAATAACTGGTAGACATTTGGTAACTTCACTGGCACAAGTTAAATAACTTAAATGTGAAATCAGTTATGTTACAATCTATTTCAAATATATATAATAACTTTTCTCAAAATTCAGTTTCCTAAGAATGTTTGTATATATGCCTATAATTGAAAAAAAGAAATTAAAGAAAGCAAAACCCAAAATTGAATGAGAATGGATATCTCTAGTGAAGGAATATGTAATGAAGTGGTGATAGTGATAAAATTGAGACTTCTTTGAATAAATATTTTATACAATTTTGATTTTTTTTACCAAGCATATAGCTATATATTAAAAAAGTAAAGAAAAATTGAAAAGAAAGCCCCAAACTGAATATATATGGGAAAATTTTATTTATATCAAATTAATAACACAATGACATAAAAATAATGATTTAGGTAACTTTTGATTACTGCATTTTAATTATGCACCCCTACTTGGATGTATATTCTAAAAATATAAGAAAAACAAATATTCAATTTTTATCAATTGCTTTATTGTTTGTACTGGTATTGGTATAGTGATCCTGAAATTATATTTTGTGTGTATTTTAAGCTATAATTTTTTTTGTGTATTGTATGAGTAAATGCATTGATAGTTTTGGGAAACAGTTATCCCATAATTGGTAAGTAAAAAAAAGCCCACAAAGTTAGAATAGGGAAAATGAAAATGGACTCTGTGATACTAAATTTGAAATAATATTACCAGTATGCACCCATTATTTATTTATTTATTTATTTATTTATTTATTTTTAATATATTTTATTGATTTTTTACAGAGAGGAAGGGATAGGGATAGAGAGTTAGAAACATCGATCAGCTGCCTCCTACACATCCCCAACTAGGGATGTGCCTGCAACCAAGGTACATGCCCTTGACCTGAATCGAACCTGGGACCCTTCAGTCTGCAGGCCAACGCTCTATCCACTGAGCCAAACCGGTCAGGGCAGCACCCATTATTTAAACACACACACACACACACACACACACACACACACACACACACACACACTTTCTAAATTTGTTTGCTGAAAGGATTTTACAAGTAATAACATTTCCATATAAATGAGTACACTTATTGATTATATTTTGGATCCTAAATACCATTCCCTAATCAAAGGGACCAAGGTTTTTTGGAGCAATGGCCAATTCTAAGTCTGAGACAGAAAAAAACAAGGTGAATCTGGAACATATTATTATTTTAAGAAGCAAGGAAGTGCCTAAAGACTATTAGGGCATATCAAAAGGACATAAGTACTAACTGGAAGAGGTACCATTAGTAAAATTTGGAATAAATGGAAAATAAAAAAACAAAACAAAGATTTTAGTGGAATTTAACACAAGTAAGAGTCCATGAGTCTTCAGTCATATTCAAAAACAGGAGAGGGAAAAGGGAAATCTTTTTCTTATAAAAGAATGCTAGCTAACTAATAAAATGTTTTTTTAATTAGAAAATAACTGTTTTTATGATTTCTAACAGAATGTTGGTTTAGGCAGAGATCATCACTTAAACAATTAGATAACAGGTAGTTATGGAATAAGATATTTATAAGTGCATGTAGTATTACTCCAAAGATTACTTATTAATTACAAAGCAAAATATAAAGGAGAGGTCTGGTGGACATCTTTTAACCAAATTAATTAACAGAACTAATTGACACAATGTGTCTCTTAATGTGATGCAATGGAAAATACACATGCTGTCTACATAGATTTCTTGCTAAATGTTTAGCCTGAATCCAATCACGAGGAAACAAATAGATAATTCCAGACTGTGGGACAGTTTACAAGGCAAATAGCATTGATTAATTGAAAAGGTCAATGTCTTGAAAGACAAAGTCACAGAGACTGTTTCATATTAAAGGAGAATAAAGAGACATGAGAATCAAAGATGCCATAATTGGATTTTGAATTTGAACAAAATCAGATCTGAAGAACATTTTTGAGAAAAAGTGAGAAGTTGAAAATAAACTATACATTTGAAAATCTCATCTGGGGGTAATAACAGTATTGTGGTTAATTAGAAAGATGTCATAGACATCAGAAGATCCTATCTAATAAAGAGGGAATATGCTAATTGGCCCTCACGCTGTCGCAAAGATGGCGGCACCCACAGCCAATAAGGAGGGAATATGCTAATTGTCTGCCCTGCCCCCAAAGATGGCTGCACCCACAGCTAATAAGGAGGAAATATGCTAATGGACTGCCACACCCTCAAAAATGGCAGCATCCACAACCAATAAGGAGGGAATATGTTAATTGACTGCCACACCCTCAAAGATGGCTGTGCCCAGTCCCCTCAGCCCCCCAGCCACCTAGGGCCAGCCTGAGGTGCAGGCAAGCCTTGGATGGTGGCTGCTCAGCTACCCAGGGCCACCCAAGGCTCAGGTAACCAGGGCTGGCTGAGGCTTGCACTGCCGACAGTGGCAGCAGCAGAGGTGTGATGGGGGCATCGCTTTCCCCTGATTGCTGGATCACCTCCAGCCCCTGAGGGCTCCTGGACTGTGAGAGGGGGCAGGCCCCCCTCCAGTGCATGGATTTTATGCACTGGGCCTTTAGTATATATATAAAAGATTTAAGGGTGATATCTGCAATATAATTTCAAAGGATCCAGAAAGTAAAGGAATATGTGGAGGGAAGAAGAAAGGGAGAGAGAAGGGGAAGAAGAAAAGGAAGGAAGAAGAGGAGGAGAAGGAAGGGGAAGAGAAGGAGGAGGGGGAGGAGGATGAGGAAGAGGAGGAGGAGGAGGAGGAGGAAAAGGAGAAAAGTAAAGAAGAATGAAACAAACCAAAAATAAACAAACTACAATTATAGTTTCATTTCAGATCACATCTAACTAAAGAGTGAGAAATTTCACAACAAAATTACGTTAGATAAAAAATAGTTAAGACTTATTTGAAGCATTTAGAAACTATATTGAAATTAAATGGTATCTTACTGATTTCTAGAATCTAATACTTTTTATATTTGCATACATTTATATTTGAATTCAGCAAATCTAGTGATTTTGTAATTTTTGGCAATACCCATTGTCTAAGAAGAAGAAGAAAAAAAGTGTTGAGCACTAGAATGAGCCTGAGAGGGACTTTTTGACATGTTTTGTCTTTCTTTTTCTCTTTCTTTTCCTTGTAACAGTTGGGGGGAAACATCCATGGCTAATAATAATAATAATAATAATAATAATAATTTTAAAAAGCAAGTAAGAATTCTGACAAAGAAAAAATCCTGTTACCTTTTAATAGTATTTTAAAGAGATCCATTTATTAATATGAATTTAAATCTCTACTGCACAGACATCACACTTGGCAAAATCTTTGAAACACATTATTTGAACAGCAAGCATTTATGTAGTGTGCTTATCTGCAGAGATCTTATTAGCCTTTTAAGCAATGGGGCATTTAAATGAGTATTTTTTATTTGTAACTGCCTGATTTGAAAAGCTTACCATTGTTACTTAGTCACACAGTAATTAACAAAATACCTGCTTAATTGTGGAAATAATACATTATTTTGCATGCCATCATATACTTGAGATCACCACAATAATGGGCTTGTGATTTGTATTGTACCATCACCAGATGGCCATTATGGAAAGAACAACAACAGAGGATTCTTTAATGAGTCACAATGCAACAGAAACAAAGTTGTTATTTTCTTAAGATGTTAGGCTGTATTCAATTAATGTTAGCCAGCAAAACCCCATTACAGTAGTCCACCCACCTATGTTCCGTGGATTCAATTTCCATGGTTTGCGTTACCCGTTGTTAGTCATGGTCTGAAAACATTGAATGTTAAATTACAGAAATAAACAATTAATAACTTTAAATTGTGCCCCATTCTGAGTAGTGTGATGAAATCTCAAGCTGTCTCACTCCATGCTACCAGAATATGAACCATCCCTTTTCCCAGTGTATCCACAACTGTCAACACTACCCACCCATTCGTCACATATTAGTCATGTTGGTTATCGGATTGACTGTTGTGGCAACACAGTGCTTGTGTTCAAGTAATCCTTCTTGTACTTAATAATGGTCTCAGAGTACAAGAATACTCTTGTCAATTCATATATGCTAAGGAGAAGTCCTCATTTAAGTAAAAGGTTAGTAAAGTAAAATATTTTGAGAGAGACCACATTCACACACTGTTATTACAATATGTTATTATTGTTCTATTTTATTATTAGTTATCATTGTTGATTCCTTACTGTGCATAATTTATAAATTAAAATTTATTATAGGTATGTATGCATAGAAAAATCATAGTATAAATAAGGTTCAGTACTATCCACAATTTCAGGCATCCACTAGTGGTCTTGTAACTTATTTCCGCAGTAAGAGAGGGGCTACTATAAAACCTCAGCCTAAATTTGATAGATAAAAGTAAATTCTGAGAGGATGCGGCATGAAATAGAGTAACTTAAAGATGATATATGGAAAATGGCACATTAATGGGAGAGTAAATTATGATGTGGTGTGTCATGTGAGGGACCTGAGCAGTTAGAGAATAGCAAAATGGTATCAATATGTAGGGGATACATGGAACAGACTGATAGCTGTCAGAGGGAGAGGGGTTGGGGGCTGGATAAAAGATGGTGAAGGGATTAAGCAATATATGTATGTATGTAACACATAGACACAGACAACAGTTTGATGATAGCCAGAGGGAAAGGGGGGTAGGCAACAGGTGGAGGTGGGCAAATGTGGGGGGAATGGGGATGGAAAGAGACTTTGCTTGGGGTGGTGAGCACACAATGAGATGTGCAAATGATTTTTGTTGATTTATACACTTGAAACCTGTGTGATTTTATGAACCAATGTCACCCCAATAAATTCAATAAACTATGTGGGGTTTGAGTGGAGTGTCTAAACAAGAGAAATGAGTGTGATGTTTGAACAGTAGAAGGCAGAGGGAGAAGATAGCACCAGATATAAAGTTTGGTTGTCATGTCATCCTCATTTCTGAAGGATATTTTTTACTAGATATTGAACTTGATAGTATTCTTTTTCGTTCAGTACTTTAAAGTTGTCAATCTAGTATCTTCTGTTTTCCCTGGTTTCTGATGAGAAGTGGTATATCTTATACTAATCCTCCTATACATCAGTGGTCAGCAAACTATGATCCATGCCACTTTTTACTAGTAAATGGTCAGTAGAAAAGAATGGTGTTTTTTTTATAGTTTTAAGGAGTTATTTTTAAAAGCAAGGAATATGCCACAGAGGAGACCTGTAAGCCTAAATATTTACCAACTTTGGTTGTATGTAATGCATTTCATCCTTTTATGGTTTTCAGATTTTTCTTTTCATCTTTGATTCTTACCAGTTTGATTATGTGTGTAGATCTGCTGGTTTCTCTATTTTTTATCTTGCTTGAAGTTTATTTTGCTTCTTGAATTTTGTTAGTTGGTATTTTCATCAAATTTGGGGAGTTTCTGTCTGTTTTTTCAAGTTTTTTTGTTTGTTTGTTTTTTTTGCCTCGGAATCACTCTCTTTTCTAATTAGACATACTTTATATTCATTTTATTTTGTGCCTAAGGTCCCTGAAACCTTGTTAATTTCTTCAGTTCTTTTTTAATCATTAAAAAATATATTTGTATTGATTTTTAGAGTGAGAGGAAAGGAGAGGGAGAGAGAAACATGGATGTGAGAGAAAAACATCCAATAATTTTCCCTTTAATGTTCACCAAGTCTTCTGCCATCTGCAGTCTGCTTTCAAGTACCCTTTCAATGAATCTTTTATACTATTTACTGTACTGTTCAATTCTAGGATTTCTTCTTGGTTTTTTAAATAGTTTAAATTTATTTGCTGGTATTTATTATCAGTTCACATATTTTCCTTTAACTCTTTTTTTCTGTAGAGGATTTATTGTTTCATTTTATTTTTTAACTCTTGTAACCTATTTTTAACAGCTAAAATAAAGTCTTTTTTGAGTATGGCAAGCCTCAGGTGGTCTCACTCTGCACATGTATGTTCCAGCCCATGACCAGAAATTCAGGGGAGGCCCCTAAAACAGAATTTAGGGTTCACTTTCGGCACAGTTCCCTTCTTATTTAATAATCCTCACAGTTTCCATATGCTTCAACTGTCCCAAACTCTTATCTCTGCCATCTATGCTCACTGTGACCATTGTGTACTACATGACCTCTAGCTCTCTGAGCTTCTGTTAGAACATTGTCTCCAGACAGAGAGTTGGTGTAGCCTGCATTCACCCTATGAGTTTCCCTTCTATCAGGGATCACCGTTACGTATTGCTTGTTATCCACAGTTCAAAACAGTTGCTTCAAATACATTGCCCAGTTTTGTAATTGTTTATAGTGGGAGAGATTGTCTGGTACCAATTACTTCCTCATGGTTGGAAGCAG
Organism: Myotis brandtii; assembly: GCF_000412655.1. Lineage (NCBI taxonomy): Eukaryota > Metazoa > Chordata > Mammalia > Chiroptera > Vespertilionidae > Myotis > Myotis brandtii. The sequence goes on along the minus strand of NW_005357451.1, from coordinate 43,293 downwards.
AAATTCCTCAAAGATAAACTTTGAATTCATAACTTTTTCTAAGATGAATCTTGCATTGTACCATAGATATAAGAAAGGTAGATATATTTTCCTCTCAGCTTTCTTGGAGTAAAGAGAGAGGAAGTTGGTGAATAAAAAGTAGATAATATATGGTGTGCATTGAGCGATTGCTATGACCTGTCACTATTCTAAGTTCTTCACACACGTTAATTAATTTAATCTTCACAGTACATCTATGAATTAGATATTATTATTTTCTTGTTACATAAAGAAAATAAGGATAGAATAGTGAAGTAATTTGTAAGGTCACAAGCTGTTAAGTGATTGAACCAGGATTCAAATCTTACCAGTCTGAGTCCAGAGTTCATATTCTTATCCATAACTCTAGATGGACTTAGCAAAAAAAGAAGTGAATATAGTCACTCCAAGTGGGTGCATATCATATTTTCACTTGTATTAAAAGGAATGCATTGTGGACATGATAATTTTAAGACTGTTTATTGGGTGAAGTGACTTTTATTTACATAGATTTTTTTGTATATATTGCTGTGAATTTCTAAGACCGGTCTTTGTTCCTACAAATCAATGTCACATAAATTTTACATAAGTATTTCCACAAGTCTATGCATATTTAAATACTTTACCTATTTTTGCCAAGACTAATTAAATATTTAACACCGTTTTCTACAGTCACCAGAAAGAAAAATATTAAGACTAGGCAGCAAAATCTCAGATATATGCCGAAGCAATTTCTTCACTGATACTGCTCTTAGGGCAATGGAAACTAAAGAGAAAATAAGCAAATGGGACCACATCAAAATAAAAAGCTTTTGCACAGCAAAAGAAACCATCAACAAAACAACAAGAAAGCCCACTACATGGGAGAACATATTTGCCAATGATATCTCCGATAAAGGTTTAATCTCCAAAATTTATAGGGAACTCATACAACTTAACAAAAGGAAGATAAACAATCCAATAAAAAAATGGGCAACGGACCTAAATTGATACTTTTCGAAAGAAGACAGAAGGAAGGCCAAGAGACATATGAAAACATGCTCAAAGTCACTAATTATCTGAGAGATGCAAATCAAAATGATAATGTGGTACCATCTCACACCTGTCAGAATGGCTGTCATCAACAAATCAACAAATGACAAGTGCTGCTGAGGATGCGGAGAAAAAGGAACCCTCGCGCACTGCTGGTGGGAATGCAGACTGGTGCAGCCACTGTGGAGAACAGTATGGAGTTTCCTCAAAAAACTAAAAATGGAACTCCCATTTGACCCAGTGATCCCACTTCTAGGAATATATCCCAAGAATCTAGAAACACCAATCAGAAAGGATATATGCACCCCTATGTTCATAGCAGCACAATTCAACATAGCTAAGATTTGGAAACAGCCTAAGTGCCCATCAGCAGATGAGTGGATTAGAAAACTGTGGTACATCTACCCAATACCATTTGCAACAGCATGGATGGAACTGGAGAGCATATGCTAAGTGAAATAAGCCGGTCAGAGAAAGATAAATATCACATGATCTCACTCATTTGTGGAATATAATGAACAACATAAACTGATGAACAAAAACAGATCCAGAGACAGAGAAGCATCGATCAGACCATCAAACCTCAGAGGGAAGGTAGGGGAGGGTGGAGATAAGGGGGATAGATCAATCAAAGGACTTGTATGCATGCATATAAGCCTAACCAATGGACACAGACAACAGGGGGGTGAAGGCATGAGTTGGGGGGGTCGGAGGGGTAATAGGGGGATAAGGACACATATGTAATACCTTAATCAATAAAGAAATTTTTAAAAAATAAAATAAAATACTCCTGGAATGTAATCACTCAGTCAGAATATCAAAGTTGCAGTCAGCAAACCCAAGTTGCTTTATCAACACATAGTCACAAATGGATTTCAATTAGTAATATTACTCTTGTGATTTATTGCTAGAATTTTAATCACATAATGCAATATATCACGTCTTAAAATGGAATGATGCACAATATTTGGTGCAAATGACTAAACCAAAATCAGAAAATTACCCATGTTCAAAATTACCACAAATGTGGAAATGTACTCAATTACTTTTATTAAAACACGAATAAGGAAAACAATTCAGGAAGTTTGCATAACTCCTCATAATGACCCAAACCTGACTTTAATGGAAGTTCCCAGTCCTAAAGTCACATTTTAAATGGAATCTATTAATTTCTGCTGAGCTTGAATTGGGTGATTGAAACTGGTGAATGAGAATTGTTAACATAAATATGAAAGGGCAAAATTATCATCATGCTCAAACAAATTTTCATGAACTGTCTCCTATTATCTTTTACATTGGAGTTAGGTTACAGTGATCTTAAACTTGTCCTGTTATCATTATTCACTTACTAAGATTCATAGTGTTTTATATTTTAATGTGCTATATTTTATCAGTTCAGTTATAAGTTGCACGAACATTCTTGTTAAGCAAAGGCAACATAATAGCAATTTTCTTGCAGAATAGTGGAAAATGGTCATGTAAAACCTTAGAAGTTTTATTTATTACCTTTGGTGATCACATTACCAACAGTTATGTTGAAAAATATTAGCTATAATGTTAAGGAATAAGGCAGCCTGAAAACATGAAATGTGACTACAATGAGGCATCAGCAACAGCTGACTGTGGGGGAATGGTAGAGGGTTCCATGCTCATATTGTGGTGTCATTATTATTAATTTCAAAGCCGTGTTGACATTATTATTTCACTCTAATTACTTCATGATAATCATAGGAAATATTATAAATTAGTGAAAAGTCTAAATTGATTTTTTATTAAGTTATAGTTGACATACAATGTTGTATAAATTTTAGGTATACAACATAGTTACTCAATACTTAAATACTTTACAAAGTGATCCCCACAAAAAATCTAGCAATCATCTGTTACTGTACTAAGTTATTATGATACTATTGACTATATTCCCTCTGCTTACTTACATCTCTGTGACTTACTTATTTTATAACTGGAAGTTTTAACTTAGTCAATAAATATATCTATACTGCATTTCTTGGATTTATAAAAAGTTAGTGCTGCATTTACAATAGCTAAGATCTGGAAACAGCCTAAGTGCCCATCAGCAGATGAATGGATTAGAAAACTGTGGCACATCTACACAGTGGAATACTATGCTGCTGTAAAAAAGAAGGAACTCTTGCCATTTGCAACAGCATGGATGGAACTGGAGAGCATTATGCTAAGTGAAATAAGTCAGTCAGAGAAAGATAAATATCACATGATCTCACTCATTTGTGGAATATAATGAACAACATAAACTGATGAACAAAAATAAAGCCAGAGAAAAAAAATTTTAGAATATAATAGAAGTAATCATGTTATTTGCAGATTTTTGTTATTTCCTGCAACTTTTGTGATATTATACTATGTTAGTACAGTTTTGGTAATATTAGTATATTTAAAATATCTTTTCTTGAAATATTTATAATAATAAATATTAATGTTTATTGCATGTAACATTATTATATTTAAAATAGTTTTTCTTGAAATATTGATGTTTATTGCATGTAATATTATACTCAATGATTCCTTCTCATCATTAATGTTTCTATAGTTTTTCTTGAAATGTTAATTGCATGTAACATTATATTCAAAATAGTTTTTCTTGAAATATTAATGTTTATTGCATATTAATGTTTATTATATTTAAAATCATTTTCTTGAAATATTGATGTTTATTGCATGTAACATTATAAAAAATAATAACATGGTGAAAAAAAAAGTTAGTGCTGGAAGGGCCTTGAAAAAAATCACAATTTTACAAATCCATCATTTCACAGATGAAGAAAAATAAGAAACACTGACTTAAATTCACTTTTCCAAGATCACACATGTACTTGCTGATAATGCAGTACTAAAACTAAATTCTGTTAACTCTCAGTCTAGTGCCCATTACACTATACCCCCTATAGCTTGCTTACATGTACATCAGTGTCATTTATAGGACTTTGGGTAACTAATTCACTCACTCTATAAAGAGGAATTTCAATTAGATTTTAAAATCAGATTATTTGTAATGGACAGTTACAAGCTGGGAAGGTTTTCTTTTAAATAAATTATTTCCCTTGCAGTATTTTTTTAAAAATATATTTTTATTGATTTCAGAGATGAAGAGGGAGGGAGAGAGAGATAGAAACATCAATGATGAGAGGGAATTATTGATGGACTGCCTCTTGCGCGCCCCCTAATGGGGATCGAGCCTGCAACCTGGGCAAGTACCTATGACCAAAATTGAACCTGGGATCCTTCAGTCCACAGGCCGATACTCTATCCACTGAGCCAAACCGGCTAGGGCTTGCAGTATTTTTCACTATGAATTTAGTTTAAAATAAACAAAAACACTTTTATTTTTTTTTAATTACAGTTGACAAAAAATATTTTATTTGTTTCAGGTGTACATCTTCATATATGTTGCTAAGTTTTCTATACAATACATTACACCCCCATGACTTATTTTATAACTGAAAATTTGTACATGTTAATCCCCTTTTTCTTTTTTCTTTTTGCCATGTTCCCCACAGAAACCATCACTTTGTACCCTGTATCTATGAGTCTTTTTCTGTTTTGCTGCTTGTTTGTTTTATCTTTCACATTCCACACATCAGTGAAATAATGAGATATTTGTTTTTCTCTGTCTGACTTATTTCACTTAGAATAATATCCTCTAAACACACCCATGTTTTCACAAATAACAAGATTTCATTTTTTATAGCCAATAATATTCCATAGCATATGAGTACTACATCTTTATCCATTCATCTGTTGATGGACACCTAGGTTGCTTCAATATTGTAGTTATTCTAAATAATGCTGCAATAAATATAGGGCTGTATATATCTTTTCTAATTCATGTTTTTATTTATTTATTTAAATAAATACCCAGAAGTGGAATTGCTGGGTTGTATAATAGTTCTACTTTGAACTCAAAAAAACTTTTCTTATTGCCCTAGCCCAGTGGTCGGAAAACTCATTAGTCAACAGAGCCAAATATCAACAGTACAACGATTGAAATTTCTTTTGAGAGCCAAATTTTTTAAACTTAAACTTACGTAGGTAGTACATTGTTATTAACTTAATTAGGGTACTCCTAAGCTGGCCTTTGCTAAAAATGTCCTCAATCTGATTGAGGTACATT
>NW_005357451.1:28658-33907 GCF_000412655.1 Myotis brandtii | reverse complement strand
AAAAAAAAACCCTATTAGAACTAATAAACAATTTAGATTTAATGCAATCCCCATCAAAAATTTTTTTGAAAATGACAGAATGATCCTACAATTCTATGTGAATGCAAGACACCCAGAATAGCCAAAACATTCTTAAAAATAAACAGCAAAATTAGAAGGCTCGCACTTTCTGATTTCAAAACTTACTGCAAAATTGTAATAATTAAGACAATGCTATACTGGCAAAAGGCTAGACATATAGATCAAAGACATAGAATGAAGAGTCTACAAATAAACCTTCACATTTATGGTCAATTTATTTTCAACAAGGCTGCCAGGGACAAAGAGCAGTGTTGTCAACAAATGGTGCTGGCACAACTGGTTATCCAAAGGCAAAAGAATGAAATTGGATCTTTACCTCACACCACATACAAAAATTAACTCAAAATGGATCATAGACTTCATGTAAGAACTAAAACTACACAACTCTTAGAAGAAAGCATGGGAGTAAGTTTTTGTGACCTATATTACACAATGGCTTCTTAGCTATGACACCAAAAGCACAAGCATTAATAGAAAAAGTGGATAAATGGGACGTCATCAAAATCAATAGGGCCTATGCTTCAAAGATATCATTGAAAGAATAAATATCAACCCAATGCAAGGTAGAAAATATATGCAAATCATATATCTGATAAGATATTTGTATTAGTATATAAAGAACTTTTACAACTCAATAAAAAGAAAACAAATAATCTAATTTTAAAATGGACAAAAGAAAAGACATCTGTATGACACTTGCCAGTGCCTAGGAAATGGATGTCAAGCATAAATCTATTAAATAGATATCATGGATTAAATGGTTCTTATTTTATAACATTAAAATAAATATGGACAAAGGATTTGAATAGACATTTCTCCAAATAAAAAATACAAATGGCCATTTAGCACATGAAAAATGCTCAACATCCTTAGATATTAGGAACATGCATATCAAAACCACAATAAGATACCACTTCACTTTCACTAGGATGGTTATAACAAAACAGCGAACAATATCAAAATGTTCACAAGAAATGAGAGGAAGGTGAACCCTTGTTATGTTGGTAAGATTGTAAAATAAAACAGCCACTTTGGAAAAACACTTTGGCAGTTTCCCAAAAAGTTAAACATAGAGTTACCATATGATCCAACAGTTCCATTCCTAGGTATATAAACAAGAAACATAGGTCCACACAAAAGCTTGTACATGCATGCTCACAGAAGCATTATTTGTAATAATCAAAGAATACAACATAACAATAACCAAAGAAACAACCCAAAAAGCACACAACCATTGAAATTTTCTGTTGGCTATAGTATCAGTTCAGGTCCTACATTAAACAAAAGCCAAAACATAACTAGTTATAGGACAGATATATTGGTGGAAAGGCTCGTGAAAGGTAAAGGGAGCTCGGGTGGCTCAGTTGGTTGGAGCATTGTCCTGTACACCAAAAGGTTGCAGGTTCCATCCCCGGTGGGTATGCGTATGGGAGGCAACCAATCTATGTTTCTCTCTCTCTCTCTCTCTCTCTCTCTCTCCTTCCCCTCTCTCTCTTTCTCTCAAATCAATAAAAACATATCTTGGGGTGGAAATTTAAAATAAAAAAAAGGTAAAGGGAGCCCGACCACGCAGGCTCAGTGGTTGAGCATCGACCTATGAACCAGGAGGTCACGGTTCAACTCCTGGTCCTGGCACAGGCCCAGTGCGGGCTGGACCCCCAGTGTGGGGCGTGCAGGAGGCAGCCGGCCCATGGTTCTCTCTCATCACTGATGTTTCTGTCTCCCTCTCCCTTCCTCTCTGGGCAATGGGCGGCTCCGCACCCGCCCCTGGCCTTGGACTGGAAGTTCTCCTGGAGGTTCCCACTGCGGGAGCCATTCCTCTCTGAAATCAATGCAAATATATATATAATTTTTTTAAGGGGGGAAAGACACCCCCACACAAAACCGTCCATCTCCAAAAGCTGCCACAGAGGAGAGGAACAGAAAACCCACCTGTTGGTTCACAAACGGATTCCGGAACGCGGAGTTCAGGGGAGGTGAACAGGCACACGCGTCAGGTTGGTGGCGAGTGTAACAAGCGAGGCACTTACCTCGAGTCGGGCTCCTGCGCCGCCAGAGCCTTCACGTTTGCACAGAGGTTCTGAAGGGCCCGTCGTGTGCATCTTCCAGGTGGTCTCCACACCACGCTGCTCTCTCCCGGCTGAGTCCTTGAAAATGGCTCCCGCAGTGGGAACCGCGGGGAGAAGTGCGGTCCCAGGCCTGGGGCAGGGCGGAGCCTCCCACTGCCCCGCGGCAGCTCTGGGGTCAGCCTGCGGTCACGCCCGCCCAGTGACCGCGCTTACAATCTTATGCGCCCCCCACACGCTCTTCCACGGTGTGCCCTGAGCGGGTCGGCAAGGGGTGCCACTGGCATGAAGGGGATCGTTTGGCGGCTGACTGCACTGGAGGGAGAGGCAACAGTAATAATATAGGCACATGCAAGAGAAAACACAGATGAAGATCATAATTCCCAAAATAAGTAACATTTTTTTTCCTTGGTCTGATCCAGTGGTTCTCAACCTTGGCTGCACATTAGAATCACCTGGGAATCTTTTTAAAATCCTGATTTCTGGGCCTCATCCTCCGGAAATTCTGTTTCTTTGTTACTAATGATGAGGCCCAGAAACCAGGATTTTAAAAAGATTCCCAGGTGATTCTAATGTGCAGCCAAGGTTGAGAACCACTGCTCTAGTCTATTTGGCTCAGTGGATAGAGCGGCAGCCTGTGGACTGAAGGGTCCTGAGTTCAAATCCAGTCAAGGGCACATGCTCAGGTTGCAGGCTCAATCAACAGTGTCATTCAGGAGGCAGCCAATCAATGATTCCTTCTCATCATTAATGTTTCTATCTCTCTCTTTCCCTCTCCCTTCCTCTCTGAAATCAATAAAAATGTATTTTAAAATTTTTTTATTGATTTTTGAGAGAGGAAAGTCGAGGGATAGAGAGATGGAAACATTAATCAGAGAGACACATGGACCGGCTGCCTCCTGAATGACCAGCACTGGGGATTGACCCCGCAACCCAGGCATGTACCCTGACTTTGAATTGAACCCAGGGACCTCTTGGTTCATGGGTCAATGCTCAACCACTGAGCTACACTGGCCAGTATATTTTCAACTTTTTGAGGAACCTTCATACTGTTTTCCATAGAAGCTGCACTAATTTAAAATCCCACCAACAGTGCACAAGGGTTCCTTTTTCTCCATATCCTCACCAATACTTGTCGTTTGTTGATTTGTTGATGTTAGCCATTCTGACAGGTATGAGATGATACCTCATTGCAGTTTTGATTTGCATTTCTCAAATGATTAGTGACTGAGCATTTTTTCATATGTCTCTTGATCTTCTTTATGTCCAATTACAAAAAGTGTCTATCTATTTAAGTCCTTTGCCTATTTTTTTATTGGATTGTTTATCTTCCTTTTGTTAAATTGTATGAGTCCCATATACTTGTTGGAGATTAAACCCTTATCAGTGATATCATTGGCAAATATGTTCTCCCATGCAGTGGGCTGTCTTATTGTTTTCTTGATGGTTTCTTCTGCTGTGCAGAACATTTTTATTTTGATGTAGTCCCATTTGTTTATTTTATCCTTAGTTTCCATTGTTCTAGAATCTGTATAAGTAATATATTGCTATGAAAAACGTCTGCTATTTTGCTGCTTATGGCTTCTTCTAAGGTTTTTATGGTTTCCATCTTACGTTTAAGTCCTTTATCTATTTTGAGTTCATTTTTGTGTATGGTGTAAGTTGATGTATAGTTTCCTTATTTTCATGTATCTGTCCAATTTTCCCAACACAATTTATTAAAGAGATGGTCTTGAGTCCATTGTATGCTCTTGCATACAATGCAATAATAACATTGGCAAATATTAATTGAGCATAATGGATTGGGTCAACTTCTGGGTTCTCTGTTCTGTTCCATTGGCTTATATGTCCGTTTTTGTGGAAGTACCAGACAGTTTTGGGAACAGTGGCTTTGGAAAATAGCTTGATATCTGGTATTTTATACTTCAAGTTTGTTCTTTTCTGAAAAAGAAATTGCTGCAGCTATTTGGGAGCTTTTTAAATTCCGTATAAATTTTTGGAGAGTTTGTAATATGTCTGTGAAATATGTTGTTATTTTAATGGAAATTGCATTGAATCTATAGATTGCTTTGGGTAGTATGAACATTTTAATGATGTTATTCTACCAATCCATGAACATGGTATATTCTTCCACTTGTTTATATCTTCCTTGATCTCTTTTTTCAATGTCCTGTAGTTTTGCGAGTACAGTTCTTTTACCTCCTTAGTTAAGTTTATTGCTAGGTACCTTAATTTATTTGTTGCAATGGTAAATGAGATTGTATTTTTTTGTTTCTCTTTCAGTGAGTTTATTATTGGTGTATAAAAAATTACATAGATTTCTGGGTGTTAATTTTGTGTCCTGCTACATTGCTGAATTCATTTATTAAATTAAGTAGTTTTTTTTGACGGAGTCTTTGGGGTTTTCTATGTAAAATATCATGTCATCTGCAAATAATAACAATTTTACTTCTTCTTTTCCAATTTGGATGCCTTTTATTTCTTCTTTTCTGATCGCTATGGCTAGCACTTCCAGTACTGTGTCGAACAGGAGTGGTGAAAGAAGGCATCCCTGTGTTGTTCTTGTTCTTAGGGGAAATGGTTTTAGTTTTTGCCCGTTGAGTATGATGTTGGCTGTGGGTTTGTCATCTATGGCTTTTATTATGTTGAGGTATGATCCCTCTATTCCCACTTTGCTGAGAGTTTTTATCAGGAAAGGGTGTTGGACTTTGTCAAATGCCTTTTCTGCAACAATTGATATGATTATGTGATTTTTGTCTCTCAATTTATGTGATGTATCATATTTATTAATTTTAGGATATAGTACCAGCCTTGCTTCCCCTGAATAAATCACACTTGGTCATGGTGTATGATCTTTTTAATGTATTGCTGGATGCGATTTGCTAATATTTTGTTGAGGATTTTAGAATCTATGTTCATTAAGGATACCGGCTATAATTCTCTTTCTTTGTAGTGCCATTATCTGGTTTTGGTAGTAGGGAAATGCTGGCTTCATAGAAAGAGCTTGGAAGTTTTCCTTCCTCTGGAATTTTTTTTGGAATAATCTGAGGATTATCAGTGTTAGTTCTCCTTTCAATGCTATGTAAAACTCCCATGAAGTTG
>NW_005357451.1:27157-28401 GCF_000412655.1 Myotis brandtii | reverse complement strand
TCATTTGGGTCCTCTCTCTTTGTTTCTTGGTGAGCCTGCCTAGAGGTTCATCAATCTTGTTTACCCTTTCAAAGAACCAGCTCTTGGTTCTATTGCTCTTTTGTATTGTTTTACTGGTCTCTATGTCCTTTATTTCTGCTCTGATCTTATTTCCTTCCTTCTACTTATTTTGGGCTTTTTTTGTTGCTCTCTTTCTAATTCTTTGAGTTGTAGGGTTAGATAACTTATTACCAGTTTTTGTTGTTTCTTGTTAGGCACATATAGTGCTATGAACTTCATTCTCAGGACTGCTTTCATTGTGTCCCATAAATTCTGGATTGTTGTGTTTTCATTTTCATTTGTTTCCAGGATGTGTTCTATTTCTTCTTTCATTTCTTTGGTAACCCATTCATTGTTTAATAATATGCTATTTAGCCTCCATGTGTTTTTTATTATTTTTATTTTAGTTGATTTCTAATTTTATGCCATTGTGATCTGAGAAGACGCTTGATATGATTTTAATCTTTTTGAGTTTGTAGAGACTTAGCCTGTGTCCCAATATGTGGTCTATCTTTGAAAATGCCTCATGTGTGCATGAGAAGAATGTATGTTCTGTAGCTTTGGGGTGAAATTTTCTGAAGATGTCAAATCCATTTGATCTAGTGAGTCGTTTAGGATTGCTGTTTCTTTGATGATTTTTTGTCTAAAGGGTTAATCCAGTGATGTCAATGGGGTACTAAAGTCCCCTACTATGATTGTATTCATATTGATCTCTTCCAGAAGTTTTTTTTTTTAATGCATTTGGGTGGTCCTGTATCGGGTGCATATGTTTACCAGAGTTATATCTGCTTCTTGAATCAATTCCTTTAGTATTATTAAGTGGCCTTTAGTATTATTAAGAGCTAAGCCCCTTGCACCACTGCTGGGCTCCACCCCTGGGACCTGAGCGAAGAGTGAGAGCAGAGAGCTAAGCCCCTCACACCACTGTGCAGGCTCTGCCCCTGAGACTGGAGAGGCTGCAAGAGCAGAGAGCTAAGCCCATCACACTGCCGCACCGGCTCTGCCCCCGGGACCCGAGCGAAGAGCGAAGCCTGCCGCGACGGTCCCTACCGGCGAAGAGCAAAAGCCTGGGTTCCGGCCACCAGAGGAAAACTGGTGCCAGCAGCCAGGGGAAGGGGCCCCCGAGGAGCCCCAGACTGCAAGAAGGCACAGGTTGGGCTGAGGGACCCACCCGAGTGCACAAATTTTTGTGCACGGGCCTCTAA
>NW_005357451.1:10065-27103 GCF_000412655.1 Myotis brandtii | reverse complement strand
ATTTATATATTTATCTATGTATATTTTTCCCCTTTTTCTTTCTTTTTCTTCTGTTTCTTTTCTCTCATACCATTTTTTCTCTCTTTGATATCATTTGTGCTCTCTTTTCTCTCCCCTAATTCTCTTTTCTCTGGTGGTCACTTATACTGGGCTTATTGGTGTTCGAGTACATTCATGTTTTGTTCTCTTTATGTCGTGTCTTGTCAAGGTGAATTTTATCCTGTTTGGCCAATGTGCTGGAGAGCAAGTCACATAACCAGACACCCAGAGAGGTGACTCCATCCATGAATGGGTCAATAACACTCCAGACCTAACTACAGAGGCAGGAAGAAGGCAGCAGTGAGGGGGAGAACATGAGTGAATGAGGGTGCAAAAGAGGAGTGTGTCATCATGTGGGGTGTGTGTGTGTGTGTGTGTGTGAGTGAGGCATGGTTAGATCCCACAGGACCTTCGGGGGCAGGCTGACCAGGCTCGCCTTACTAAGCAGCCTCTGCTATCATTGCAAACACTCCCAGAGCAGCCGGCTATTCCTCAGAGGCCTCGCCTTTTTGAAGGGGAGAGCTACTGTGACTGGGAGCCCAGCCTTACCTCCACTCAGGGTGCCCTCAGATAACACCTGGGACTCTATAGCCACCCCCACCAGGGACCTGCTGCCTCAGTTGTGGTCCCACGGTCACCAAGACTCCAGCCACCCTAGGCGCAGGATCCCGAGAGTTCCAGAGAGCATTCCCCTCTGACTGGCCCAATGCTTTAGCCCAGGGCACTGTGACCATGTGAGCAGCAGACACATGAGCTTCCCACTCCTTTCTGAAGAGAATCAGCCCCAAGAGCAGCCTACCCAAGGGGGAGGTGTAGCCGCCTCACGTGGCCTGCCCCAGTAAAAGGAGCAGCAGCTGTTTGAGCAGCCCGCACCTCATCTAAGGAGTAGCTGCTATGTGCGTAGCCCACACCTGACTGAGGAGAAGCAGCCGCACGAGCAGCCTGCCCCAGTCTGAGAAGCAGCAGCCGCACACAACCAGTGCCCATCCAAGGAGCAGCACCTGCATGAGCAGCTCATCCCCGTATGAGGAGGAGCAGCCTCAGATGCAGCTCACCCCTGCCCAAGGAGCAACAACCTCGTGAGCAACTTGCCCACTTCTGAGGAGCAGCAGCCACACAATCTGCTCACCCATGTCCAATGAGTGGCAGCTGTGCATGCAGCTTGCCCCCATCTGAGGAGCAGCAGTCACACGAACAGCTCACCCCTGTCTGAAGAGCATCAGCCTAGCGAACAGCCTGAACCTGTCCAAGGAGCAGCAGCCCTGCAAGCAACCTGCGCCTATCCAAGGAGCAGCAGCTGCGCAAGCAGCCTGGCCCCATATGAGGAGTATCAGCCCTGTGAGCAACCTGCACTATCCAAGGAGCAGCAGCCTCACAAGCAGCCCACCCCCATCTGAGGAGCAGCAGCTTGTGAGCATTCTGCCCCCATCCCATGAGCAGCACCCACATGAGTAGCCCGCCCCAGTCTGAGAAGCAGCAGCTGCATGAGCAGCCTCCCCCCACTAACCAAAGGAGCCACCCCTGCTGAGAACAACACCCACCAGAGGAGCCACTGCCAACTGAATATCAGCCAATGCTGCAACCAACCGAGGAGCAGCCACCGCCCAAGGAGAGATTGCCACCCAAAGAGCAGCCCCTACATGACTGGATTCCTAGGTCCTCAGTGAGAACAAAAATGGGTAGACCAAGAAACCCCCAAAAGAAAGAAAAGGAGAAATCTCCAGAAAACCAGCTAAGTGAAACAGAGGCATGCAATTTATAAGAAAAATAATTCAGACTAAGGGTCATACTGTTCATAAACCAGATGGATGAAAAAATCAACAACTTATCTAAGAATCAAGAAGAAATAAAGAATGACATAGTTGCAATAAAAAAAACACCATGGAAAGTTGCAACAGTAGACTAGGAGAAGTGGAGGACCAACTTAGCGAATTAGAAGACAGGGAGGCAAAACACACCCAAACTGAACTGCAATTGGAGAAAAAATTAAACACCAAGAGGAGAGCTTAAGGGAGCTTTGGGAAAACATGAAACAAAGCAACACGCGAATAATAGGGGTGCCAGAAAAACAGGAAGAAGAACAAGGGTTAGAAAACATTTTTAAAGAAATAATGTCAGAAAACTTCCCTGAGGTGGAGGGAAAAAAAAGTTACGCAAGCACAGAGAGTCCCAAACAAGATGAACCCGAAAATACCCACACCAAGACACATCATAATTACCATGGCAAATGTTCAGGACAAAGAGAGAATCTTAAAGGCTGCAAGAGAGAGACAGAAAGTTACATACAAGGGATCTCCCATTAGATTATCAAATGATTTCTCAACAGAAACACATCAGGCCAGAAAAGAATGGACAGAAAGAAATTTACAAAGTGATGCAAAGCAAAGGACTGAACCCAAGAATACTCTATCCAGCAAGGCTATCATTCAAAAATGAAGGGGAAATAAGAAGCTTCAAAGACAAAAAAAGGCTAAGGGAGTTTATCACCACCAAGCCAGCAATGCAAGAAATGCTAAAGGGAATGCTGTAAAAAGAAGCAATAAAAAGGGAAGAAATAAAACAGGCACAAAAAAATAAATGTGGCTACACAAATGTACCTTTCAATAATAACTTTAAATGTAAATGGACTAAATGCTTCAATCAAAGGACATCGAGTGGCTGAATGGACAAAAAAACATGACCCAAAATATGTTGTTTACAATAGACCCCCCCCTCAGAATAAGGGACTCACACAGACTGAAAGTGAAGGGATGGAAAAATATCTTTCAGGCAAATTAAAATGAAAAAAATAAAAAAGCTGGGGTAGCAATATATATATCTGACAAATAGACCTCAAAGAGAATGCCATAACAAAAGATAAGGAAGAACACTTCATAATACTAAAGGGATTGATAAAACAAGAGGATATAACCCTGATAAACATATATGCACCCAATGCAGGAGCACCCAAATTCATAAAAAAACTCCTGGAAGATATCAAAGGAGAGATCGACAACAATACAATCATAGTAGGGGACTTTAATACACCACTGACACCACTGGATAAGCCCGCTAGACAAACAATCAGCAAAGAAACAGCAATCCTAAATGACTCACTAGATCAGATGGACTTAATTGACATCTTCAGAACACTTCACCCCAAAGCCATGGAATATACATTCCTCTCAGGTGCTCATGGGACATATTCAAAAATAGACCACATATTGGGTCACAAGCAAAGTCTCCACAAATTCAAGAAGATTGAAATCATAAAAAGCTTCTTCTCAGACCACGATGGCATAATGTTAGAAATAAACTACAATAAAAACAACCCAAAATACTCAAACACTTGGAAGCTGAATAGCATGTTATTAAATATTGATTGGGTTACCAATGACATCAAAGAAGAAATTAAAAACATCCTGGAAACTAATGACAATGAAAACACAACAATCCAAAACCTATGGGACACAATGAAAGCAGTCCTGAGAGGGAAGTTTATAGCTCTACAGGCCTACCTCAAAAAACAAGAAAAAATGGTAGTAAATCATCTAACTCTACAACTCAAAGAATTAGAAAGAGAGCAACAAGAAAACCCCAGAGTGAGCAGAAGGAAGGAGATAATAAAGATTAGAGCAGAAATAAATGACATAGAGACCAAAAAAACAATACAGAAAATCAATGAAACCAAGAGCTGGTTCTTTGAAAGGATAAACAAGATCGACAAACCTCTAGCCAGGCTCACCAAGAAGCAAAGAGAGAGGACCCAAATAAACCAAATCAGAAACGATAGAGGCGAAATAACAACAGACCCCACAGAAATACAAATGATTGTTAAACAATACTATGGACAGCTCTACTCCAACAAACTAGACAACCTGGAGGAAATGGACAAATTCCTAGGAAAATACAACATTCCAAAACTCAATCAGGAAGAATCTAAAAATCTCAATAGGCCAATAACTATGGAAGAAATTGAAGCAGTCATCAAAAAGCTCCCAGCAAACAAAAGCCCAGGACCAGATGGCTTCTCAGGGGAGTTTTACCAAACTTTCAAGGAAGAACTAAAACCTATCCTCCTCAGACTACTACAAAAAATTCAGGAGGAAGGAACACTTCCAAGCTCATTCTATGAAGCCAGCATCACCCTAATACCAAAACCAGATAAAGACAACACAATGAAAGACAACTACAGGCCAATATCCCTCATGAACATAGATGCCAAAATCCTCAACAAAATTCTAGCAAATCAGATCCAGCATTACATCAGAAAGATCATACACCAAGACCAAGTAGGATTTATCCCGGGGATGCAAGCATGGTACAATATTCAGAAATCAATAAACGTGATACATAACAAGAACAAATTGAGATAAAAATCACATAATCATATCAATTGACACAGAAAAAGCATTTGACAAAATCCAACACCCTTTTTTGATAAAAACTCTCAGCAAGGTGGGAGTAGAAGGATCATACCTCAACATAATAAAAAAGCCATATATGACAAACCCACAGCCAACATCATACTCAATGGGCAAAAACTAAAACCATTTCCCCTAAGAACAGGAACAAGACAGGGATGCTCACTCTCACCACTCCTGTTCAACATAGTACTGGAAATACTAGCCATTGCAATAAGACAAGAAGAAGAAATAAAAGACCTCCAAATTGGAAAAGGCAAGGTAAAACTGTCCTTTTTCACAGATGACATGACACTGTACATAGAAAACCCTAAAGACTCCATCAAAAATTATTAGACTTAATAAATGAATTCGGCAGTGTAGCAGGATACAAAATTAATGCCAAGAAATCTATGGCATTTCTATACACCAATAGTGAACTTTCAGAAAGAGAGACTAAAAAAGCAATCCCATTTACCATCTCACCAAAAAAATTAAGCTACCTAGGAATAAACTTAACTAAAGAGGTAAAAGACCTCTACTCAGAAAACTACAGGACATTGAAAAAAGAGATAGAGGAAGACATAAAGAGATGGAAGAACATACCATGTTCTTGGATTGGTAGAATCAACATCATTAAAATGTCCATACTACCCAAAGCAATCTATAAATTCAACGCACTTCCCATTAAAATACCAACAGCATATTTCACAGACCTAGAACGAACTCTCCAAAAATTCATCTGGAATAAAAAAAGACCCCGAATAGCGGCAGCGATCCTGAGAAAGAACAAAGTAGGTGGGATCTCAATACCAGATATCAAGCTGTATTACAAAGCCACTGTTCTCAAAACTGCCTGGTACTGGCACAAGAACAGACATATAGATCAATGGAATAGAATAGAGAGCCCAGAAATCAGCCCCAACCAATACGCTCAATTAATATTTGACAAAGGAGGCAAGAACATACAATGGAGTCAAGACAGTCTCTTCAATAAATGGTGCTGGGAAAATTGGACAGATACATGCAAGAAAATGAAACTAGACCACCAACTTACACCATACACAAAAATAAACTCAAAATGGATAAAGGACTTAAATATACGACCGGAAACCATAAAAATACTAGAAGAATCCAAAGGCAACAAAATCTCAGACATATGCCAAAGCAATTTCTTCACTGATACAGCTCCTAGGGCAGTTGAAACTAAAGAGAAAATGAACAAATGGGACTACATCAAAATAAAAAGCTTTTGCACAGCAAAGGAAACCATCAACAAAACAACAAGAAAGCACACTGCATGGAAGAACATATTTGCCAATGTTAACACTGATAAGGGTTTAATGTCCAACATTTACAGGGAACTCATACAACTTAACAAAAGGAAGATAAACAACCCAATCAAAAAATGGGCGAAGGACATAAATAGACACTTTTCAAAAGAGGACATTCAGAAGGCCAAGAGACATATGAAAACATGCACAAAGTAACTATTCGAGAATGCAAATCAAAACGACAATGTGGTACCATCTCACACCTATCAGAATGGCTATCATCAAAAATCAACAAATGACAAGTGCTGGCAAGGATGTTGGGAAAAAGGAACCCTTGGACACTGCTGGTGTGAATGCAGACTGGTGTAGCCACTGTGGAAAACAGTATGGAGTTTCCTCAAAAAACTAAAAATGTTACTCCCATTTGACCCAGTGATCCCACTTCTAGGAATATATCCCAAGAAACTAGAAACACCAATCACAAAGGATACATGTACCCCTATGTTCATAGCAGCACAATTTACCATAGCTGACATTTGGAAACAGCCTAAGTGCCCATCAGCAGATGAGTGGATTAAAAAACTGTGGTAAATCTACACAATGGAATACTATGCTGTGGTAAAAAAGAAAGAATTCTTACAATTTGGAACAGAAGGATAGAACTGGAGAGCATTATGCTCAGCGAAATATGCCAGTCAGAGAAAGGTAAATATCACATGATTTCACTCATTTATGGAAAATAATGAACAACATAAACTGATGAACAAAAACATATCCAGTGACAGAGAAGCATCTTTTAGACTGTCAAACCTCAGAAGGAAGGTAGGGGAAGGAGTGGGTAAGGGGGTGAAATCAACCAAAGGACTTGTATGCATGCATATGAGCCTAACCAACGGACACAGACACCAGGGGGGTGAGGGCATGATTGGGGGGTTGGGGGGTCAATGGGGAGCTAAGGACACTTGTAATACCTTAATCAATTAAAAAATAATTAATTTTTAAAAATACCCAGATAAAAGGGTGGGCAGAATCTGTAGAGGTAGAGCTTAAATACGGAATACAAGGTTAAGGAATTGGATGAATATGGAAAAAACCATGGTTTATTATATATGAGATAAAAAGCGAATGATTGTATAAGGGGGAAAAGTTCAATAAAAATAAAAATTAAAAAAGTAAAAAAAATTTATCTATTTATTTAATTATTTATTTATTTGAAAATGATAATAGAGTATAGAGCAAATATGCTTGAATTTAGGAAATGAAATTAATTGAAAAATTAAGAGAAGAAAAGACCATGAGAGACTAGTGAAGAAAGAGAAAATTGAAGAGGGGATGTAGTAGGAGCAGGAAAGCGAACATTAGATATATGAATAAACCAACAGAGACTACCATAATAATTGATAGATCCTCCCTTCCCCCAACTGGTGGGTGGGGTATGACGTAACCTGCAGCCCAGAAATACCTGAGTGACTAACCAGGTACCTTATATGGACTATACATTGGACCACCAATCCACACCTGCCAAATACCCTAAGCCCTTGTCCTATATGGACAATGCAGTAAGCCACCAATCAGTGTGCGCCGAGTACACTAAGCCCCCCACCCCTTCCCATTCCACCCCTCAAAAGGCGTGCCCACCCCTGCACGTGCTGCTGTTCTCCCCTTGGGAGACAGCCCGGCAGATGCTTCTCCTCTAATAAAGCCTGTAGTACTGGTTTTAGGCCTCCGTCTGATCTTTCAATAATAACACATCAATACAACAGATCAATTTTTAGCAAGGGGTAAAAAGAAGGGAAAGAGAGAAACTAATTGGGAAAGGAGAAGAAAAAAAAGTATGAAAAAGGGAGAAGGGAGGAAAAAAGGTGATAAAAAAGAATAAGATAGGTGCTGACCACTCTCAGGCACTGTCTTTGGTGTTTAGCACCATGTTGAAGCTTCAAAGGATACACCTTTCCTCTGTTCATGTCTGTCTCCACAGACCTTGGCTGCAAGCATCCAGAACAATCTGCCCACTTTGCCTAACTGCCAGCTGTCAACCTTAATCACTCAAGTGTCTGTTTCTGACAGTGCTTTAGGTTGGGGGTGGGTGTTGTTTCCCTTTCCAGAAATCAGATAGATGTTTCTTCCCTGACCCAGAGCTACTCCTCGGTAAGTGGACCAAAACATTACTCTGTCCTTAGTTAGTGATCCTTGTATGCAGACCAGTGGTGTTGGCTGTAATCCTAGAGTTTTTAATCAGTCTGGTTCTCAGAATAGTGGGGCAGACCAGCCTCCTCTTCCAACCCAGTCACTGAGGGCTCTTTGGGGCTATTCAGAGCCTTTGTGTCCTTTGTATGGCTCAAAATGCAATCAGGGTGTGGCAGGCTGTATTACCTGCCTTGAGGCTACTGAGTAGGGCTGGCTCTTCAGGAGAGAAATGGCCGCTCAGGTTTGGAAGGTTGTGAATGTCCCAATGCCTGATTCCTGGTCATGAATCCCTGCCCTGCTTCCCTCCACAGCCTCTCCTCATGCTCCACAAATCTGTGCCTCTACCTGTGCTACAGCCTTGGGTGAGTGTTTGCAATTGAAAGGTCCTATGAACTGGGTTTAGTGAATAAAAACAAAGACAAAACAACCAGGAAACTGCAGGTTTCTCTCCTGCTGGCACCACACTGCTCGGGCTGCTTTACAGGCCGCATTTCTGAATGTAGCCTTTCGTGGCTGTGGTCTTAGATCTAGATTCCCCAGCCACCAGCATCCCTGTGACTTTTCCTTTCCACAGTCAGATGTTATGCCTGTCCCCAAGGGATGTGGCTTTGGTGCAGTGCAGCTTCCTCCTTACGCTCTTGGCCTGGTGGTCCTGTGTCCCTCTCCAGCCCAGACCTTCTTTCCTACCATTCTTCAGGTGACCTCTGGCCTTCCCAGTGGCAAATTGTCTCCTCAGCTGTGTCTAATTTGTTAATTCTGGGTGGATGATCTCTGATTTAGTTGCTTTTCCAGGCTGGCCCTGGGACTAGGTTAGAGCATCAGTCTAATGACTGAAAGGTCTTGCTGGCCAGAATGTGACAAAATGGAACCCTGTGCACTGTTGGTGGGAATCAGATTGATGCAGCCACTGTGGAAAGCAGTATGGAATTACCTCAAAAAATTAAAAATGGAACTGTCTTATGATCCAGAGATTCCAGTTCTGGGAATTTATCAGAAGAAGCCCTAATTACCAATTCGAAAGTATATATGGACCCCTATGTTCATTACAGCATTATTTACAAGAGCCAAGATTTGGAAGCAGCCCACTTGTCCATCAGTGGATGTGTGGTACATTTACACAATGGAATACTACTCAGTTATATGTGGAATGTAATGAACAACATGAACTAACATGGAAAATGGAGACAGACTCATCGATAGAGAACAGGTTGACAGATGTCCAGGGAGTGCTGGGTAAGAGGGGTGGAGGCATTGAGCAAACAAGAAAAAAAAGAGAAAAAAAATCATGGACATAGATGGCAGAAGTATGGTCATTGCCATGTGGAAGGGAGTTAAGGAGAGTGGGGATAAATGGTGATGGACAGAAATATGACTTGGGGTGGTGAACACCCAGTACAGTGTACAGATGATGTGTTGTAGAATTGTGCACCTGAAGCCTGTATAATTTTGTTAACCAATGTCACCATAATAAATCCAATAAAAAGGGAAAAAAATAACTGAATTGGAAAACAGAAAACAAATAGAATGTAATAGTTTCTGAGAGTATTTAACTGTTGGAATTTTGTAAAAATTGAATTTTAAGGCAATTGAGTACAATGATTTGTAATTATAATGTAAAATTGAAATGTGATATACAGAAAATGCTAAATATAGTACCTGACCCATAGTAGGAAGTTGACCCAGTGTAGTTTTAATTAATTAGCTATCATCAGTAGCTATAAGGGCTACATTATAGCTGTAAATGTTTATTTATTTCCTATTTTTATAATAAATGAACCAATATAATAAAATTGAAATAATTTGCCTCCCTACTCACTTTATCAGACATTTCTTTTGGTTTCTTTAAGAAAAAAAAATGATCACTGAGAGTTGTAGTGCTTGATTAACACCTAACATCTCAGAGTTTTGTAAATTAATAATAATTTATTAGTTATTATTAGTTTATCTAACTTTTTCCAATGTGAGAAATGCTGCACATATATTGGGTCATGGGTCATGCTCTATGAATGCATCTCTGCTTTTGATAGGAAAAAAACAACAGATGCTTCTGACATCAAGCCAGTAAATACTAATCCAAACAGATGAAGGATGAGGGGGAGGAAGATGAAGAGAAATGAGTTCTGACTTGGAAGATGATGTCTATTAGAAATTTTATTTTCTAAAAATTATTATGAGAAAATAAATCCATATGTAGGGATTCAGAATATAAATATGGAGTAATATTTATGTACTATATGGAATTTCTTTAAGTGGTAATTTAATTTCTAGCATGTGGAAACTCCCCCCTTTTTTTCTGTTGTTAGTACTATATTTAACAAGTTTATCTTCTATTAAAATTATTTAATATACTACAAGTTTTTAATTTTTTTCATTTCTTCCCAGAAAATAGTTTAAACACTGGCAATCTGACTCACAATTTGGTTTCTCAAAAAGTTTCACCCTCATGCTAGCATTTTAGCGATAGTTTAGGCTACATTGCCTGAAAGGTATTGAGGCAGCATGCCAGCAGTAGTCTAGAACTGGCTTTATTAATGAATAGCAAAATTAGTGCCATGGGATAACAATTTAAATTTATAACAATTTAAATTTTTACATTCATGTAAACCGAATGTAGAAAATAAGTTGAAAGTACTAGAGTTTTGGTCTGGTGAAGATGGCAGTGTAGGTAAATGCAGTACTCTCCTCCTCCCACAACCACATAAAAATTACAACTAAACTACAGAACAACCATCATTCAGAACTGCCTGAAATCTGACTAAATGGAAGTCCTACAACTAAAAATGTAAAGAAGAGGCCACCAGGAGACCTAAGATGGCTGTGCTCTATCTAACAAGAGGCTGAGTGCCCTTGCTCCCAGTCACAGACTGGTTTTACAGCTAAAATATTGTGTGGTCAGCTTGGTAAAACAAGAGAAGTGTAGGTGATTGGACATATTTTGTATAAGGAGCACTGAAGAAACAACATAGAGACTGGTAAGAGGAGGGGAGCTGTGGAAATGGGGAGCTCCTCCCTGCCATGGTGGCTTCAAGGCTCTCTCCCCTTGGGAGTGTAGCCTGGCATCTAGTGCAGGGATCCAAATCCTGAATAGCAGAGCCTGGAAGGAAATCCAGTGCAGCATTGGGCAGAGGGATCCAGGGGAAACTGTCTTCCTGGAAGAACGGGTCCATACCTTCCCAGTGAAAGAGTATGTCTAATGTTGGCAACCCAAGCAGGAGAGATTCAACCCTGGCTCTGACTCCTGGAAAGGTCATGCAGGGCTGTGTGACTCCAGAATAGAAAGGGGCCTGTGGGATGCACCCAACAGTGACATAAAGAGAGCCTCTTCTTTCCTTAAAGGTATTTTACAGAGACCTAGAATGCATCTAAACTGTGTGGTATGGAGAAGGGGAAGATGACTTTCCTGCCGCTAGAGATGGATTGGAGCTGGTGGCAGGGCAGATTGGGGACTTTAAACCTGCACTGAGGAGAGTTGGGATTGTGAAAGGAGCTTGGTTTCTCAGCCCCAGCTTTACTGAGATCAACTTTGTGGAGAGGTGGGAGTCCCTTATGGGGCTAACTTTGTAACCCCTCCTACTTGGACCTGAGGTTCAAGGGCATGAGGTTCTTGCAAAGCATTTCTTTGTGTGTTTGTTTTTATTTTTGGATGGCATCCACCAAGAAGGCTTATATTGGAGAGACAGACCAGCAAGAACTGGGCTTTGTGACTGCATTGTGGAGAGGCTAATTCAAGCACCTTATGAGTTCAGCCAGGGTGGGGGTGATGTGGAGGACATCTACCTCTCCTGTAGGCTGGGAGCAGCTCCGCCAACAGGAATAATCTTCGAACAGCTCTCTGGAACCCCAAACACCCCCCGCTGTGTAAAACCCTTGGGACCAGGAGGAAATGCTTAGCTCCACTCCTGGGGACTGGGCAAGAGAAGTGCTCATCTGAGATTCTTTTGATCAACCCCACTGAGGCCAGGGCAGCTGAAACTGCCCATATAGAAAAGGCAGCAGGCTGTATTCAATGTGTACCTGTATTGCACCATTATAGGGGCAGCTAGAGTTGGAGGATATGGTAGAGACTGAGGAGTTTAGTTTTGAAGCAGAGATGAATTTCCCCTCAGTGAGTGCCTGAGGCTGAAATCTCTAAGTAAGGGTCCCAGTAACCCTAGCTATGCTAGCCTACCTCTACCCTAAAGATTCTCTCCCAACGACACTGGAGAAAGATCAGACAACCTTGGGGCAGGACAGAAGGAGGAAGAGTAGCTGAAAGGACCTCAGAGAGCCTCAGATCTGCCCTCTACAACAGAACACCAAGGGCCAAACTTGACAGCTAGTGATCAATAAATTGAATATAAGAAAACATATGTTAGAACCAGAGAAGATGGCGGTTGGCAGGATGGAGGTGAGGGAGAGGATGTGAGTGAGTGAGGGGGTGAAAGGAGAGTGTGTTGATGTATGTGGTGTGTGTGTGAGTGAGGGAGAGTTGAGTCCAGCGGGAGTAGCAGGGGCTGGAAGAACAGGCTCTCTTTGACAGGGAGAAACTGCCACGACTGTGGACACTCCCTTGGCTGTGGAACTTGGGCACAAAACACATGCCATCTTAAAGGGGAGAGAGACCTCTTCTGGGACTCATCAACACTGCCACCAAGACAGCCCTTGGACACTGCCTGTGACCTGGCAACCACTCCAGCCAAAATCCTGCTGATTTACCGGCAGACCTGCAGACCCTAGGACCTTTACCTCCAAAGGTGCACCGCTCTCACAGCAGTAAGTGTGACTTCTCCCCTCCCCAGAGACAGACCTCTGGACACCACAGTTGCATGTTTCCAGTGCACAGGCCTCCTGAGCCCATCACTCCACAGGCTGCTCTTGGGAGCTTCTGTGAGCCCACCCTGGGTGCGATTTTATACAAACAAGGACACATGGACCTGCAGTAGAAATTCTGAATTCCCTCTTCCTGGATAACTGCCTACAGACACCTCAGCCGCGCAACTTCAGCACCAGGGCCCCTCAGAGTGCATCAGTATGCCACATCAGCAAATGCACTGGCAGAGTTGTGCATTTCCAGCATGCAGGCCTCTTGAGCCCATTGCTCCACAGGCCACTCTTGGGAGCCACTGGGAACCCACGCTGGGTGTGATCTTATACAGACAAGGGCACACTGCCCTGGCAGTAGAAATTCTCTATTCCCTCTTCCTGGATACATGCCCACAGACACCTTGATTGCATGGCTTCAGCGCCAGGGCCTTTCAGAGTGCATCTGTGTGCCAGACTGGCAAACGCACCTCAGGTGCCCTGTGAGCCACCACTGGGTGCACACATATCTGACCATGGAGGCAGCAGCAAAAGGTGAAACTTCCCACTGCACAGCTACACCTGTACACCACAACTCTGGACACCACAGTCACACCTTTCCAGAGTGCAGGCCTCCTGAGCCCCACCACCCTGACACACAGCTACTGGGTGCCTCTGTGAGCCCCTGCTGGGCACGCGCGATTTCAACCAAGGCACAAGGCAGCAAAAATTGGGACATCCCCCTCTCTGGCTGCTGACTTCTGGACACCTCAGTTGTGCCTTTACAGCTCGCAGGCCTATATCAAGAGAACAAAAATAGCTCAAGTAGGGAGCTACGCTAGGTTACCAAGCCCAGGAGACCTGAGAGATCACACCAGTAGCACAATCCCCAAAAGAACCTGGGTAGCAAAGTAGTTGGATCTAGGACACAGAAACAAAATGTTACAGCAAAACATGGGGAGACAAAAAAGCAATCCCCAAAGGAAGGAAAAAGAGAAATCACCAGAGAGGGAGCTAAATGAAATGGAGGTAAGTGCAATGTCAGAGAAAGAATTCAGAGTAATGGTTATAAGGATGCTCAAATGGCTGAATAATACACACAACCCAATGAGAATTACAAGGAGGTAAATGAGAATGTCACCAACATGAAAAGGAACCAAGAGGAAATGAACGACATAGCTGCAATAAAGAACACAATGGAAGGCTTAAACAGCAGACTAGAAGAGGCTGAGGACCGCATCAACGAATTAGAAGACAAGGTAGGAAAAAACACACAAACACAGAAGCAACTGGAAATAAAATTTAAAAAGTAAGGAGAGCCTAAAGGAGCTTTGGGACAACACAAAAGGAAACAACATCCACAAAATAGGGGTACCAGAAGGAGAGGAAGAGAAGCAAGGAATAGAAAACCTGTTTGAAGAAATAATGACAGAAAACGTCCCTGATATTGGCAAGAAAAAAACTACGCAGGTACAAGAAGCACATAGAGTCACAAACAAGATGAATCCAAAAAGACCAACACAAAGACACATTATAATTAAATTGGCAAACAAAGTAAGACAAAGTAAGAATCTTAAAGAATGCCAGAGAGAGACAGAAAGTTACCTACAAGGGATCTCTCATTATAATATCAACAGATTTCTCAACAGAAACACACCAGGCCAGAAGGGAATGGAATGAAATATACAAAGTGATGCAAAGCAAGGGATTGAATCCAAGAATATTATACCCAGCAAGGCTATCATTCAAAATTGAAGGTGAAATCAGGAGCTTCACAGACATAAAAGGGCTAATAGATTTTATTACCACCAAGTCAGCAATGCAAGAAATGTTAAAGAGACTGCTGTAAAAGAAGAAAGATAAAGGCAAGAAAATACACAAACATTAAGAATAAAAATGACAACAAACAAGTACCTATCAATATTATTGGCCGAATGGATAAAAAAAAAAACGTGACCCATTTATATGTTGTCTGCCAGAGACCCACCCCAGAACAAAGGCTTCACACAGGCTAATAGTGAAGGGATGGAAAAAATTTTACAGGCAAATGTAAATGAGAAAAAAAGCTGGGGGTCCAATACTTATATCTGACAAAATAGACCTCGAAGTAAAGGCCATAACAAGAGATAAGGAAGGCCACTTCATAATACTAAAGGGATCAATACAAGAAGAAGATATAACTCTGGTAAACATAAATGCACCCAATACAGGAGCACCCAAATACATAAAAGTACTTCTGGAAGATATCAAGGGAGAGATTGATAGCAATAAAGTCATGGTAGGGGACTTTAATACCCCACTGACACCACTGGATAAATCCTCAAAGCAAAAAATCAGCAAAAAAATACAAAAACAGCAATCCTAAATGACTCACTAGATCAGATGGACTTAATTGACATCTTCAGAATATTTCACCCAAAGCTACAGAATATACATTCTTCTCCAGTTCACATGGGACATTTTCAAAGATAGACCACATATTAGGACACAGGGAAAATCTCTTCAAATTCAAGAGTATAGAAATAATAACAAGCATCTTCTCAGTCCAACACCCTTTTCTGATAAAAACACTCAGCAAATTGGGAATAGAAGGATCATAACTCAACATAATAAAAGCCTTATAGGACAAGCCTATAGTCAACATCATACTCAATGGGCAAAAACTAAAACCATTTCCCTTAAGAACAGGAACAAGATGCCCACTTTTACCACTCCTGTTCAACGTAGTACTGGAAATGCTAGCCACAGTGATCAGACAAGAAGAAGAAGTAAAAGGCATCCAGATTGAAAAAGAAGAAGTAAAATTGTCATTGTTTGCAGATGACATGATACTGTACATAGAAAACCCTAAAGACTCCATCAAAAATTATTAGACATAATAAAATGAATTTGGCAATATAGCAGAATACAAAATGAATGCCAAGAAATCTGTGGCGTTTTTTAAAAATATATTTTTCTTGATTTTTAGAGAGGAAGGAAGAAGGATAGAGAGATAGAAACATCCATGATGAGAGAGAATCATAGATCGGCTGCCTCCTGCAAGTCCCCCATTGGGGTTTGAGCCCACAACCTGGGCATGTGCCCTTGACTGGAATCGATCCCAGGACCTTTCAGTTCACAGGATGATGCTCTATCCACTGAGCCAAACCGGCTAGGGCATCTGTGGTATTTTTATACACCAATAGTGAACTTACAGAAAGAGAGATTTTTAAAAAAATCGCATTTACCATTGCACACAAAAAATTAAAATACCTAGATGTAAACTAAACTAAGAAGGTAAAAGACCTCTACTCAGAAAACTATAGGATGTTGAGTAAAGAGATAGAGGAAGACATAATCAGATGGAGGAACATACCTTGTTCATGGATTGGTAGAATCAACATCATTAAAATGTCCATACTACTCAAAGCAATCTATAGGTTAAACGCACTCTCCATTAAAATAACAACAGCATATTTCACAGACCTAGAAAGAACTCTCCAAAAATTCATCTGGAATAATAAAAAAAAAAGACCCCGAATAGCTACAGCAATCCTGAAAAAGAAAAAAAAAGTAGGAGAGATCTCAATACCAGATATCAAGATGTATTTCAAAACCACTGTTCTCAAAACTGCCTGGTACTGGCACAAGAACAGACATATAGACCAACGGAATAGAATAGAGAACCCAGAAATCGACCCAAACCACTATGCTCAATTAATATTTGACAAAGGAGGAAAGAACATACAATGGTGTCAAGACAGACTCTTCAATAAATGGTGCTGGGAAATTTGGTTAGACACATGCAAAAAAATGAAACTAGACCACCAACTTACACCATACACAAAAATAAACTCAAAATGGATAAAGGATTTAAACGTAAGATGGGAAACCACAAAAATATTAGAGGAATCCACTGGCAGCAAAATCTCAGACATATGCCAAAGCAATATCTTCACTGATACAACTCCTAGGGCAATAGAAACTAAATAGAAAATATACAAATGGCACTAAATCAAAATAAAAAGCTTTTGCATAGCAAAAGAATCCATGAACAAAACAAGAAAGCCCACTGCATGGGAGAACATATTTGCCAATGTTATCTCAGATAAGGGCTTAATCTCCAACATTTACAGAGAACTCATACAACTTAACAAAAGGAAGATAAACATCCCAATAAAAAATGGGCATTGGACCTAAATAGATACTTTTAAAAGAAGACAGAAGGCAGGCCAAGAGACAGATGAAAACATGCTCAAAGTCACTAATCATCTGAGAGATGCAAATCAAAATGACAATGAGGTACCATCTCACACCTGTCAGAATGGCTATCATCAACAAATCAACAAATGACAAGTGCTGGCGAGGATGTGGAGAAAAAGGAACCCTCATGCACTG
>NW_005357451.1:8409-9113 GCF_000412655.1 Myotis brandtii | reverse complement strand
CCAGGGGAAAGTCAATAGGGAAAAAAAGGAGACATATGTACGACTATTTGTAATACTTTAAACAAGAAAATAAAATTAAAAAATAAAACAATTTATAATTAGGGTTTTAATACTTAGCTTAGTCTATGAAGTAGTAATTCTCAATCTGCGTTCCCTTTGGCCTACTGTTTCAGATGGACATAACTCATTTCTAACAGTACCAGTGACTCATTAGAAGAGATAGATTAAAATTTGAGGGAGAATGTACACAGATGCAATAAGCCTCTGAGGTGATATGCTCCTCACATTGACAATCACACCAATAAAATAATACAAATTGGTTTCTATCACTTGATGAAATAGGTGTTATGGAGCCTCATCATTGAGAAGGATACTAGTGACATATGTGTCTGAGTAGCCTGGACTATTTCACCTCTAGAGTTTTATGAAGATTTTTAGGAAACCATCAGATAAAAGCTGACTGTACTCTCGGACAATGTTGTCTATACATGAATCACATGTTGTTATTTCACATCCCTAAAATTATAAAAAATGTGTCAATAATCTACACTAATAAAAGAGAAACATGGTAATTGGCGTACGACCGCTACCCTTTTCATTGGCTAATCAGTGAGTATATGCAATTAACTGTCCAGCCAAGATGGCGGCCGGCAGCCAGGCACTGAAGCGAGCACGAGGCTTGCTTGCTGCAGATTCCAACGTTC
>NW_005357451.1:0-7462 GCF_000412655.1 Myotis brandtii | reverse complement strand
GGTGGCCCAACCCCCCAATCGGCCCTACCCTGAGCGTGACTGAGGGTGGCATCGCAACCTCCCGATCCGCCCTGCTCTGTGCATGACGGGGCGGCGCCCCAACTCCCCAATCGGCCCTGCTCTGAGCCTGACCAGGGGCTGCACTTAGGGATTGGGCCTGCCCTCTGCCACCCGGGAGCAGGCCTAAGCCAGCAGGTCGTTATCTCCCGAGGGGTCCCAGACTGCGAGAGGGCACAGGCCGGGCTGGGGGACCTCCCTCCCCCCGCCCCCCGAGTGCACAAATTTTTGTGCACCGGGCCTCTAGTTTATATATAATTATCCATTAGAACAATATGTCTTCCCTTTCAATTCTGTCTCTTATCCTTTAAGGAAGAGACCATGTCCATGGAATATTCATTGCCTATTACTATATTTCATATATTTTGATATTACATTCTCTAAGGTACCCATGCATTGTTGTGTTGTATGGATTCATGGTTACCTGTACACTGAATATCCTCTGAGAACCAGTAGGTATTATTTAACAGGTGCCTTCTGTAAGCTGGTTACACTCTCCAGTTGGAGGTTCATTGTAGGTGTTGGGTGTGTCAAGAAATACATAAGTCATATGATAAAATCTGAGAAGCTTTTGAAACACTACCCAAGTTTGCTCTTATAGGTACTAGAATGTTCTTCATGTGTTTTTTCTTTCTCTGATAACCCTTTCAGTAGTAACAACCCAGGGACTCTGAAAGCTTTGACAAGAAGGGAGTAACGGCCCTAGCCGGTTTGGCTCAGTGGATAGAGTGTTGGCCTGAGGATTGAAGGGTCCCAGGTTCGATTCCAGTCAAGGGCATGTACCTTGGTTGCGGGCACATCCCCAGTAGGGAGTGTGCAGGAGGCAGCTGATCGATGTTTCTCTCTCATCGATGTTTCTAACTCTCTATCCCTCTCCCTTCCTCTCTGTAAAAAATCATTAAAATATATATTTAAAAAAAGAAGGGGGTAACATAGTTAATTTATGTATCTTTATCCATGAATTGATGTAAGGGATTAAATAATAAATTTAACCAATTTTAGAAGAGACTAGAACTTGGAGGTCTTGAGCGAAAAAAGAAAACCTATTTTCAAGCCTACTAGAAAAGGTAAGTCAGCTTGACACTGCTGTCATATGAGAAAGAAACACATTTTTGGCAACCATACTAGTCAAGAGTACTGTCTTAAATGAAAAGCACTTTTTAATGTTTTCCCTATTATAACATTTCCAGTGAATACTAACTCCAGTTTAGTTTATCATCTATCAGCAAGGGAGTATCACTATTCTAAAGCCCATACTGTACAGCCCATCACCCACTTCATCACAATGAAAGGGCATACAACATCATTGTCTTCCATGGTTGTACATTTGCTAATGTAAATGTGTACAATAAAAATTTTGGGAATATTTTAAAATAACAAACATATAGTTACTAGCTAATTTGCCTGCCTTTAGACTCATGCTCTCCTATCATGCCTGTAAAATACCACCAGATAAATGTTCCTAAACCAGTGCTCACAACAAGCAATAACCTTATTTAAAAAACTAGTGACTCCCTATTGATCACTATATAATTTGTGTATCAATTAACTGGTTCATTTACACTTTCAATACATATTCAATTAGTACTTGCTACATGACATAGTGTTAGGTACTGTGGTGTGTGTGTGTGTGTGTGTGTGTGTGTGTGTGTGTAGTGAATCAGAGTAAGAGAGATAAAGTGGGATATGAAAATTAAATAAGTATGTTTATGCTATCCCAAAACTTACACTCAAGTAAGGAAAATAAATTATATGCACAAATAGCTACAAAACAGAATGTAATCATCCCTCAAGTGAAAAGGTACAATAATATGAATTTCTTAGACTAGCATTTAAAGTTATCTATAATTTGTTATTACCTTTATCTCTTCCTTTGTTATTGGTAACTTCATCAGGTATCTTTTTTAAGGCAATATGTTCTCCTCAATACAAGCTATATAAATCCCTGGAACACTGTTTTCATGCTACTTTCCCATCCAGATCATAATTCTCTATTCCTCACTAGATGCTTAAAGACTGTTATTCATTTTCTCCATAAGGTTTATAAAAAGTCCAGTAAATATTTATCTTCCATATTTTTGATTCCTGATGTCTCTAATAATGTTTGTACTGAATACTAGTACTCAATATGTATTTTTTAGTCTTCTAATAGTTTTATTCATGGATATTCTATCTCTTCAGGTAGATTAAATTCTTTTTGGTAGGGATTATGTCATAAATTCCTTTTCTACCTTAAATATAAGGGTAGTTAACCTTTATTGTATATTTTCTGTCAAACACTTCTAAGTGCCTTATATGTATTGCCATATTTATTCCAAATAATAGGTAAGTATTATTATTCTAAATTTTCAGATTAGAAAAGCGAGTCACCTAGGTAAAAAGTGATTTGCTTAAAGTCACATAGGTAGTATAAGGTAGATCTAGGTTTTGAATGCATTTTGTTTTAAGAGCCCATGTTCTTAATCATAACATTATAATGCCTCCTTGGCACACAACTAAACAAAAAGGGGCACTCAATGTAGAAAGTTAAATACTATTAATTAATGCTGAAATCTAGATGCTTTAAAATGTTTTCACCAGTAATTCTGTTATTGTTTACCTGTTTACTAGTTTAGAGAACTAGACAAAGTAATTTTTATTCCTTTTATCATAAATACTCAAAATTGGTCTATGGCTCATTATGGGAAAATGCAAGATTGGGCTCTAATATCTAATCACTACTGATAAAATATATCAAGTCTAAAAAGAAATTAGTAAGATATTGAAAGGGATTTGAAGGAGATAAAATAGAATATACATTTCAGTAGAAAAATTATTTTGAATATATTGAGAAAACTTGGACTATAATAAAAACAAGGAACACCATGTTCTCTATTGTCAAAAGTATAATGTTATATCTTTTGGTGAAGGTATACAGGATCTTTGATTAATATACTCACAGCAAGACTCCTACAAAGAATTAATTTTTCTTGGTAAATATTTGCTGATTGGATAAGAAAACATGACCCACATATGTGGTGTTTATAGGAGACCCACCTCAGAACAAAAGACTCACACAGGATGAAAGTGAAGGGATGAAAAACATTTTCCAAACAAATGGAAAAGAGAAAAATAAAAAGCAGGGGTAGCAATACTTTTATCTGATAAAATAGATTTCAAAATGAAGGCCACAACAAGAGACAAAAAGGGCCATTACATAATACTAAACTCCAACAACATTTATGCACCTAATATAGAAGTACCTAAATATATAAAAAAGCTCTTGGAGGAATCAAAGGAAGAGACTGACAGCAATACAGTCATAGTAGGGGATTTTATCACCTCATTGACTTCATTAGATTGACTTTTGAGACATAACATCTACAAGGAAACAGAGACCTTAAATAGCACACTAGATCAGATGGATTTAACTGAAATTTACAGAACATTCCACCCCAAAGCTGCAGTATATTCATTCTTTTCAAATGTGCATAGAACATTCTT
Organism: Myotis brandtii; assembly: GCF_000412655.1. Classification (NCBI taxonomy): domain Eukaryota; kingdom Metazoa; phylum Chordata; class Mammalia; order Chiroptera; family Vespertilionidae; genus Myotis; species Myotis brandtii. Next base: position 3,922 of record NW_005357451.1, on the reverse strand, counting down.
AAAGATAGACCACATGTTAGGACACAAAATGAGTCTGTTCAAGTTCAAGAGGATTGGAGTCATTTCAAGCATCTTTATGAATAACAATGACACAAAACTAGAAATAAACCACAGAAAACACTCAAACATTTCAAACACAAGGAGGCTAAATGATATGTTATTAAATAATGAATGAGTTCCTAATGAAATCAAGAAGGAAATAAAAAACTTCCTGGAAACAAATTAAAAGGAACACACAATAACCAAATAGAAATTGGACACAGGAAAAGCAGTTCTGAGAGGGAAATTCATAGCATTACAGCTGTAACTCAAGAATCAAGAAAAAGTTCTAAGAAATTAACACTACAACTAAAAGAACTAGAAAGAGAACAATAAGAAAAGCCTAGCATAAGTAGAAGAAAGGAAATAATAAAGATCAGGTGGAAATAAATGACACAGAGACCAAAAAAAAAAAAATACAAAAGATCAGTGAATCTTATAGTTTGTTCTTTGAAAAGATAAATAAGATTCACGAACTTATCCAGACTCATCAAGAAACAAAGAAAGAGGACCCAAGTAAATAAATTCAGAAATGAAAGTGGTGAAGTAACAAGTGACACTTGTTACTTGTGTATAAAACTGCTTTCGATTTCTCACTGTGAATTTTAGGTATAGAAACACAAAGAAATGTGAGGAATACTATGAACAACTATATGCCAAGAAGCTGGACAATGTGGATTAAAGGGACAGATAAGAAAAATACAGCCCTAGCCGGTTTGGTTCAGTGAGTAGAGCGTCGGCCTGAGGACTGAAGGGTCTTGGGTTCGATTCTGGCCAAGGGCACATGCCTGGGTTGCAGGCTTGATCCCCAGTGTGGGGCGTGCGGGAGGCAGCCAATCAATGATTCTCTCTCATCATTGATGTTTCTATCTCTCTTTCCCTCTCCCTTCCTCTCTGAAATCAATAAAAATATATTAGAAAAAAAATACAATTTTCCAAAACTGAATTAGGAAGAATCAGAAAACCTGAATAGGCCAATAGCAACTGATTGAATTAAAGCACTAATAAAAAGAAACTCCCAGAAAAAAAGGAAAAAAAAAGGAGAAAAGAAAAGAAAGAAAAAAGCCCTGGTCCAGATGGCTTTACAGTTGAGTTTCACCAAACATTCAAAGAAGAACTAGCACCTATTATCCTGAAATTATTACAAACAATCCAAATGGACACTTCCAAGATCTTTTTATGAGGCTAGCATTATCCTATTTCCAATACCAGACAAAGACACTACAAAGAAAGAGAATTACAGGCCAATATCCCTGATGAACATACATGTGCTAAAGGTCTCAACAAAATATTAGCAAATTGGATCCAGCAATATATTAAAAAGATCATACACCATGACCAAGTGGGATTTATTCCAGGAATGCAAGACTGGTACAGTATTCACAAGTCAATAAATGTGATTTACCACATTAGCAAAATTTAAGACCAAAACCACATGATCATATCAATAAATGCAAAAAAAAAAGCATTTGAGAAAATCCAATACCCACTTTTGATAAAAACTCTCATCAAAGTGGGAATAGAGGTATCATACCTCAACGTAATAAAGGCCATTTATGACAAACCTACAGCCATCATCATACTCAATGGGCAAAAACTAAAACCATTTCCCCTAAGAACAGGAATAAGACAGAGATGTCCACTTTCATCATTCTTATGCAACGTAATACTGGAAATCTTGGCCACATCAATCAGACAGGAAGAAAAAATAAAAGCCATCCAAATTGGAATGGAGGAAGTAGAACTGTCACTATTTGCAGATGACATGATAATGCACATAGAATACCTAAAGACTCCACCAAAAAATTACTAGTTTGATAAATGAATTTGGCAATGTAGGCTGGTTTAAAATTCACAGTGAGAAATTAAAAGCAGTTTTATACACAAGTAATGAAATCTCATAAATAGAAACTAAAAAAAAAAATCCTATTTACCATTGCAACATAAAGATTAATATACTTAGGAATAAAAACCAAGGAGAAAAATTACATGTACTTGGAAAACTATAGGATGTTGAAAAAGAGATAGAAGGAGATACGAATGACTGGAAGAATACACCGTGTTCATGGATTGGTAGAATTAACATCATTAAAATGGCCATGCTACCCAAAGTGATCTCTAAATTCAATGCAATCCCTATTAAAATACCAATGGAATATTTCACAGTTCTAGAACAAATATTACAAACATTCATACGGAACCCCAAAAGACCCTGAATAGCCTCATTAATTCTGAGAAAGAAGAAAAAAGTGGGAGGGATCATAATACCAGATATCAAGTTATACTACAAAGACACTGTAATCAAAAGATTCTCCTACTGGCACAAGAACAGTCATTTAGATGAATGAATCAGAATAGAGAACACAGAAATTGACCTGAGTAATTATGTTCAATTAATATTTTACAATGTAAGCTAGAGCATAAAATGTAATTACGAAAGTCTCTTTAATAAATGGTGTTCGGATAATTGGACAGTTACATTCAAAAGAATGAAATTAGAACACTAACTTACACCATACAGAAGAATAAATTCAAAATGGATACAATACCTAAATGTAATTCATGAAACCATAAAATCTTAGAAGAAATAGAAGGCAGCATAATACCAGACATGTCACATAGCAGAATTTTCACAGTTACATCTCCTAAGGAAAGAGAAACAAAGGAAAAAAATAAACAAATGGGACTATATCAAACTAAAAAGCTTATGCACGGCAAAAGAAAACAGCATCAAATTGAAAAGGGAACCCACTGTATGGGAGAATATTTTTGCCAATGATACATCTGATAAGAGGTTAATCTCTAAAAAATATAATGTACTCATACAATTCAAAAAAGGGAAGACAAACAACCCAATTAAAAAATTGGCAGAGTACCTAAGTAAACATTTCTCTAAAGAGGACATAAAAAAGGCCAAGAGACCTATGAAAAAATTCTCAACATCACTAGTTATCAGAGAGATGAGAATTAAAATGACAGAGTTACTAACTCACACATGCCATAATGGCTACCATTAATAAATCAACAAACAACAAATGCTGACATGGATGTGGAGAAAAACGAACCCTAGTACAGTGCTGGTGAGAATGCAGACTGGTACAACCACTATGGACAACACTATGGAATTTCCTAAAAAAAATTATAAATGGAGCTGCCATTTTACCCAGCGATAGCACTTCTAGGAATATATCCTAAGAAGCCTGAAACACCAATCAGAAAGAATATATGTACACCTATGTTTATAACAGCACACTTTACAATACCTAAGATATGGAAACAGCCCAAGTGCCTATTAGTAAATGAATGCATTAAAAACTGGTATATTCACACAATGTAATACCATCCAGCTATAAAAAGGAAGGCTATCTCCCTCTTTGAGACAGCATATAGGGACCTGGACAGTATTATACTAAGCAAAATAAGCCAGTCAGAGAAAGACAAGTATCACATGATCTCATTTATATGTGGAATCTAATAAAAAAATAATCTGGGAGAGGAACCAAGATGGCGGCATAGATAAACACCTGTACTTGTTGCCTCGCACAACCACATCAAAACTACAACTAAAAGACAAAACAGATATCAGCCAGAACCATGGGAAGTCTGGCTGAGTGGAAGTTCTAAAACTAGAAGGAAAGAGAAAAGTACATTGAGACTGGTAGGAGGTGAGAAGGTGTGGAAGTGTGGAGGTACAGAGGTACACGCGAAACGGGCTGGCAACTGGGTGCACTGTTGTCTTTTTCAATTGGGAAGGAGATGCAAGCTCCCAATTGCTCTGAACTCCAGTTCCAGGTGAGACTCTGGGGACCCATATTCATATGGGGAGAAACTGGACTGGCATCAGGCCAGAACATGAGGGTGGCTTTCTCTCAGAGGTGCTTGC
>NW_005357450.1:0-714 GCF_000412655.1 Myotis brandtii | reverse complement strand
TATATATATTAGAGGCCCGGTGCATGAAATTCATGCAAGTGGTGGGGGGAGGGTCCCTCAGCCCGGCCTGCACCCTCTCCCATCTGGGACCCCTTGGGGGATGTCTGGAAACCTGCAGTCAGATATCCGTCTCGCAATCCGGAACCATTCGCTCCTAACTGCTCACCTGCCTGCCTGCTTGATCTCCCCTAACTGTCCTTCCCTGCCGGCCTGATCGCCCCTAGTTGCTCTCCCCTGCCGGCCTGATCGCCCCTAGTTGCTCTCCCCTGCCAGCCTGATCACCCCTAACCACCTCTGCCTGCTGGCTTGATCGCGCCTAACTGCCCTCCCCTGTCTGCCTGATCGCCCCTAATTGCTCTCCCCTGCCGGCCTGATTGCCCCTAACTGCTCTCCCCTGCCGGCCTGATTGCCCCTAACTGCTCTCCCCTGCCAACCTGATTGCCCCTAACTGCTCCCCCTGCCAACCTGATTGCCCCTAACTGCTCTCCCCTGCTGGCCTGATCGCCCCTAACAACCTCTGCCTGCTGGCTTGATCGCCCCTAACTACCCTCCCCTGCTGGCCTAATCACCCCTAACAACCTCTGCCTCGGCCCCCGCCACCATGGCTTTGTCCAGAAGGAGGACCGGACGACCGGAATATGTCTGGTCTATCCGGTCTAATTAGCATGTTACCCTTTAATCAGTATACACACACACACACACACACACACACAC
>NW_005357449.1:0-761 GCF_000412655.1 Myotis brandtii | reverse complement strand
GTTGGAATAGAGTTGTTCATTGTATTTTTTCATAATCCTTTGTATTTCTGTGGGATGGTTGTTACTTCACCTTTTTCATTTCTGATTTTGTTTATTTGGGTCCTCTCTCTTTGCTTCTTGGTGAGCCATCAATCATTTATCCTTTCAAAGAACCAGCTCTTGGTTTTGTTGATCTTTTGTATTGTTTTTTGGTCTCAATGTTGTTTATTTCCACACTGATCTTTATTATTTCCTTCTTTCTGCTTACGCTGGGCTTTTGTTGTTGCTCTCTTTTGAACTCTGAGTTGTAGGGTCAGATAATTTATTACCATTTTTTCTTGTTTTTTGAGGTAGGCCTGTAGAGCTATGAACTTCCCTGCTTTCACTGCGTCACATAGATTTTGGATTGTTGTGTTTTCATTGTCGTTTGCTGCCATGATGTTTTTTATTTCTTCTTTGATCTCTTTGGTAACCCAATCAGTGTTTAATAGCATGCTATTTAGCCTCCAGGTGTTTGATTTTTTTCATTGTTTTTATTGTAGTTGACTTCTAATTTTCTGCCATTGTGATCTGAGAAGATGCTGGATATGATTTCTATCTTCTTCAATTTGAAGAGACTTTGCCTGTGCCCAATATGTGGTTGATCTTTGAAAATGACCCATGTGCACTTGAGAAGAATGTATATTCTGTGGCTTTGGAGTGAAAAGTTCTGAAGATTTCAATTAATTCCATTTTATGTACTGAATCATTTAGGATTGATGTTTCATTGCTGATTTTTTGTT
>NW_005357448.1:7901-8536 GCF_000412655.1 Myotis brandtii | reverse complement strand
GAAGACAATGGGTGGCTTCCCACAGCTGGTTGAGCTGCTTTAATAGGATAGAACAGCGATTTCTAACCTTGTTCCTCTCACGCCGCACGTAAATTAAGTATGAAAGTTCTGTAGCACAACAAAATATACATATTTTTTGCAGATCAGACAAAAAAATAGGTATAATTTTGATTCATTCACACCAGATGGCTATTGAGTTGGCTGCTGTCATTGTATTTATTTGACCATCTAAGGGAAAAGAGGTCAGTGCCCTGACTAAATAGTCAGGTGCTGGGTGTTTTAGGAATTCTTGGGCACCACCAGGGTGCCTGCTGTGGACACTGGTTGACAACCTCTGTAATCGGAGGTGTGCTATGGAAGGGAACCCCGGGAAAGGGAACATCATGTTTGGGGTAAAAAAATGGTCAGAGGTGTTTACCTGGGGTCCCAGGTGGGTCAGGGGGTAGTTTATGGCTGTTCTTCTCAAGCTTTTCACACCTTGTGGTGATGGAACATGTTTGTTTTGTTTTGTTCTCTTAAATTTCTAATCTGCAGAGAACAGTCCTAACATATATAAAAAGGCAGGAGCGGTCACAACCAAAACAACCGGATGGATGACCGAACAGCAGGCTGCGTGGGGTGACCAGGCCGGCAGG
>NW_005357448.1:0-1832 GCF_000412655.1 Myotis brandtii | reverse complement strand
GCATCCTGGACAATTTGCATATTCCTCTATTATTAGGATAGATGGCCAAAATCTGGAAGCAGCCCAAGTGCCCATCAATAGAAGAGTGGATAAAGACGCTGTAGTGCGGTACATTTACACAATGGAATACTATGTGGCCATTAAAAAGAAAGAAATCTTACTTTTGTGCAGCATGGATGGCCCTGGAGAGTATACAATGCAATAAAGTCAGATAAAGGAAAAAAGACTGGATAGGAATAAATGAAAACATCACAATTTGCAAATAACGTGACTGTGCATGTAAAATATTGAAAAAAATTACCACCTCTTGGCGGTGTGATTGTGATGACTGAACAGGAACACACGCCACTGCTCCTGCCACCATCTTACAAACCCAAGGGCCATCCTCAGGAAGGTGTGGAGAGGCCTCCTTTGTGCGTTGCCACGGACACTCCCTGCTGATTTGGACACAGGACTGAGGAAGCTCATGTTCCAAGGCGACCTAAAGGGGGGAATGGAGAGGACTGTGAGCAGCATGCTGACTGTTTCCATTGCTGCTGCTGGACCGAGTCCCAGGAGATGGGGTGCTGGAGAGGTTAACACCGAGTAGCCTAGGACAGACGTGCCATTGCCAGGCCTTCCTGCAGGGCTCCCATATATTTTGATTTTACTTACCATGGGGTAGATTTAAAATGTATTCATTAAAAATAATCTTTCTTAGATTTTAGACAACATAGACATCTGTTAAGTATATAGTTGTTACTTTATGTCTCTTTATTTTCCTTTTAATTTGAATACTCCCCCCATCCCTCATGTTATGTCTCATTTTATTTTTCAATTAATTTACATTCAATATCATTTTGTGTCAGTTTCAGGTGTACTGCAAAGTGTTCCCTCAATTTCAGGTACACACCAGGCACTTATATACTTATCACAGTCTTATAGACTGTGCTCCCCATACTATCATCTACTAACAATAGATTTTGTGCACACCTATGTGGTTGTGCTGATAAAATAAAAGGCCAGTGGTGTTTTAGTGTGCTTATACTGGCTACATATTGTCTCTGCATTAACATGCTTTTATATCACTCCTTTTGAATTTGTTCAACTAATATGTTGAAAAAATTTCAATGAATTGGAATTGCTTGGACTAAGGATATTCCAAATTTATATTTTGATTCAAAATCATCTTTCCCCCTAATTGTTGATACTCATCCATGTTTTATGAGACTTCAAACTACACAACACTGTTCAACTGAAGAACATTAGGGGTCAGTGTCTTTATTCCGTTCAGTGTGAAGCACTGACTCCATCACACCAGAGGGAAGAGGGCCCCAGAGGGAAAAATGGGTGAGTGAACCAGGGAATGCATTGAGGTCGTCTTTCAAAGGCAGCATTCACTGTAATAGGGCTCTTGACCACTGTTGGTCTGGCTGAAGGACAACTAATTCGATCTAGGAGGGATGAAAATATTTGGGTGTATTCAGCAAAAAATGTTCTTAATATCTCTTACTTCTGCCTTTCAGGACGAACCTATGTAGAACAGGCCTTTATATGGTGCCAGTAGGAGTTGGGACACGTATTGCTAATATATGGATTATAAACAAAAATGACGGATAAGTTGTTCTTTACTGTGCAATGTGTCAATCATCAAGTGTGAAAAGTGAGAGATTGTTCCTTTCTGCTTTTGGAACAGCTGGTTTTTTAATATTGTAACAACTCATATGCATCCAAATATGGAAGGAATTTTCTACAAAAAGCTTGCTTACCAAGGCGAATAACATTCCCGACTCCATCAATAATAGCTTTGTAATCAAAATTTTCTTCTATTCCAACCTGTTAAAGAAGAATGA
>NW_005357447.1:0-805 GCF_000412655.1 Myotis brandtii | reverse complement strand
GCATCATTTTATTTAATTTTTGAAAAATCCACTCTATTAGATAGTTCTATTATGAACTCTATCCCCCTTTGCAGAAATGGGGCTTGAAGGGGTTTAGTGATCTGCTCAATGTTACAAGATGAGTAAGGATGGGCCTCGATTGGAATCTGTCACGTTGCTTTCAGTTTTCAAACTCTGGGCCAGTGATTCTCAACCTGAGATGATTTTGCCCTAGGGGATATTTGTCAATGTCTGGAGGGAGGCCACTGAACACCTATAATAGCCAACACAAATGTTATATTGGAAATTCAGTGAGCTAAACATAATCAGAGAGCCGAATTTGGAGTCTTTATTTGAAAAGCTGGCGGACTTGGGTCTCTCAAATTCTCATGGCCCTGAATGAACTTAGGGGTTAGCTTATAAAGGCAAAAAACTCCATGTGCTGGGATGGGGGCAGTGTTCTTAGCAGACATCTTGCAGAAAGCTTGTAGCCTTGAGCACAGCTCAGATAACCAGAAGACACCTGGTATGGGAGGAACCAAGGACTGACCAGATCCCATCGCTGGCACAGTGGCTTGCAGGACCAGATAATTAAGAGGCTAAGAAGAATGTGCATTAGGTTACTGCACCGATTCAGATTGCTAGCCCCTCCCCCCAAATGTCTTATTTTCCCCATGATTCGAACAAGCATGTTTACAGAAGCTAGAAATAGTAGTTACTTCTATCAGGGAGGCTATCTGGCTTAGTTATTTCCTGGAATTAATAGAACAAAGGATCATCTGTGTGTTTGTGGAAAATTTTAAATGGCCGTTCTTACAAAATGGAG
>NW_005357446.1:0-735 GCF_000412655.1 Myotis brandtii | reverse complement strand
TGAGCAGAAGGAAGGAGATAATAAAGATCAGAGCAGAAATAAATGACATAGAGACCAAAAAAACAATACAAAAGATCAATGAAACCAAGAGCTGGTTCTTTGAAAGGATAAACAAGATTGATGAACCTCTAGCCAGACTCACCAAGAAGCAAAGAAAGAGGATTCAAATAAACAAAATCAGAAACGATAGAGGCGAAATAACAACAGACCCCACAGAAATACAAAGGATTGTTAGAAAATACTATGAAAAACTCTACTCCAACAAACTAGACAACCTGGAGGAAATGGACATATTCTTAGAAAATTACAACCTTCCAAAATTGAATCAGGAAGAATCTAAAAATTTCAATAGGCAAATAACTATGGAAGAAATTGAAGCAGTCATCAAAAAGCTTACAGCAAACAAAAGCCCGGGGCCAGACTGCTTCACAGGGGAGTTTTACCAAACATTCAAGGAAGAACTAAAACCTATCCTCCTCAGACTATTCCAACAAATTCAAGAGGAAGGAACACTTTCAAGCTCATTCTATGAAGCCAGCATCACCCTAATACCAAAACCAGATAAAGACAACACAATGAAAGAGAATTATAGGCCAATATCCCTCATGAACATAGATGCCAAAATCCTCAACAAAATTCTAGCAAATCGGATCCAGAAAGATCATACACCATGAAAAAGTAGGTTTTATCTCAGGGTGGCAAGGATGGTACAATATCCACAAATCAATAAACGTA
>NW_005357445.1:0-5180 GCF_000412655.1 Myotis brandtii | reverse complement strand
GTGTCCACTGTAGCATCGGTACCGGCCCCCGTGGGTGTGGCTCACGTGGCCCAGGGGGAAGAGGGGGCTGTGCTGCCCATCGAGGCGCTGGGGGGGTGCGAGCCCCTCATCCTTGGTCAGAGCGAATGTGTCAAAGCCGGCCTCCGTGTGGCACTGGAGGGTCAGGCTGTGTCCAGGCAGCACCAGCGAGCCTGGCTGGGCTGAGAGGGCGGGCTCCCTGTGCACACCTGGGAGGAGGGCACAGTGGCACCAGGGGACATCCCACATCGCCCACTGGGCTGCAGTGAGAGGTCTCACGTCTCTTCCTGAGCCTCCCGTCTGTTGTTCTGTCTAAAAGAGGCCAGTGTCACTGACCCCATGAGCCCAGGTCTCCGCTAGGCACCCAGTTCAGGTCAGGTACTTGGGCCCAGGAAACAGAAGGGGTTGCACCCTGGCCTGTCCCTCACCTGTGACCTCGATGTGCAGAGGGTCACTGGGCTGTGACCACACGTTGGGGTAGGAGCTGGAAGAACCATAGCATCTGTAGGTCCCCCCATGGGAGGGGCTCACGGGGCCCAGAAGGAAGATGGCCTGGGCCTGCCACCTCCCAGCATGCATCCTGGGTTCTGCTTCCATGTGTTGGGGCGGGTCAGCCCCTCCATCCTTCAGCAGATGGAAATGGCCCGATGGGAGCTGTGAGCTACAGGAGAGGGATATGTTCCCTCCTGAGGACACCACAGGGCTTGGCTGGGCTGAGAGGGAGGGTGCACTGCCCACTCCTGAGGGAGGAGAAAGGGTCTGTGTTAAAGGGACCGTCACCCTCACGCCCCAGGTGTGTTCTGTGAGGGGTGAGGTCCCCCTGAGCCCACACTGTATTCCCTCTGCCTGTGACCTGGAGCCCACAGTGGGGAGGGACCTGGTGTCTCCCTTACCTGTCACCACCAGGATCAGGGGGTCACTCAGCTCTGAGAGTATGTCCTCGGTGGTGTAATATGCACACTGGTACAGCCCTGCATGTGTTGAGGTCGTGGCTCCAATGAGGACACCTGCCTTGATGCTGGAGTCCTGTGGGATCCTCGTATCCCAGGGCTCAGAGCGCCTGTCTTTATACAGAACATAGGCACTACCCTGCAGAGACCCCTGACACCAGATGGTCACAGAGGTCTGAACTCAGCACCTGCTCTGAGTCACCTTGATCAGAGTTAGCTGTGCCCAAGAACTGAGGATGGGTGAAGAAATGGTCTCGATTTAGAAATAACACGACTGTGTGTTCTGTGTTCAGCCTGAGACCCAAGACCCCATGAGCTTATTCCCCTACAGCTGAGAGATCCCACATTTTCAACAGCTGGGGACCCAGGTTCCATGGAGGAGGGGTTAGTGTCAGGTGCTCCTGAATCTCAAGAGCACGAGGGGTGAAAGTCTGGGCTGGGTCTCCTTCACCCCACCCCACCCAGGCCCCTCCTCTCAGGGTCTGCTATTTTCATTGTCACCTGAGGCTCAGAGAGGTTAACCACATGCCCCAGGTCACCCAGCCTGGACGGGGCAGGGCTGGGACTGGAACCCAGGACTGTGGGTTCCCTGTGCTGTCCTCACGCTTCCCCCCAGGGGGACACCACCTTCGTGCTCTGGGATCCTCCTCTGCAGGGGCCTGTCCATTTATCATCTGGAGCTGAGGGTCCTTCCTCAGTACCTGCCCCAAGCACAGCAGGGACAGGGAGGGTCAGGGTGTGGTGTGGACTCTGAGTCTCTCCGGATTCCATCTAAACCTGGCAGGCCATAATGACACCTTGGGAAGGTCGGGCTGGGCTGGGGGCTCTGCCTTCCTGAGCTCTGTGAGGCCCTATGTCACCTCATCTCCCAGCAGCCTGTGAGCAGGATGGGACCAGGGATGAGCAGACAGGAACCCGACACTCAGAGGAGAGAAGGGACCGCCCAGCCCCACAGCAGGAGCAGCAGAGCCAGGAGCTGAACCAGGGCTGATCCACCCTGTTCCCTCCTCTGAGCTGAGCCTGAGCTGAGGGCTAGGACTGGGTGCCCGGACCCTTGTCCTGCCTGTCCCTCCCTGTACAGTGTCACCGTCACTGAGACAGAGGGGACAGGCCCCATAACATCATGTTCGGGGGCTTCCCTGTGGTGCCCCTCTCCCAGGAGGTCAGGGCCAGAACTGACAGGAAATCTAAGCTCTGGACAAGGATTCTCTCCTTTTACACTGGGAGACACTGAGGCCCAGGCAGGGGAAGGGTGAGTCCAAGTGAGAGACTTCAGAGGATCCAGAACCATCACATGGCTCAGCCCTGTCCCCATCGAGGCACCCACCACCTCCACACAGAGACCCCCACTTTCCCGCTGTTGGCCTGACTCCCTGGGTGGGGGAGACCGATCCTCAGAGCCCTTGAGGCCTGTGTTTCCCTGAAATCTGTCCCCATCTCCTAGCAGCCTTAGGACACAGCCTGCCCTTAGCGCATGGGGGGAGTTAGATTCTCAGACTCAGAACTGCCTGGGGTGCTGTCTCCCTCTGAGCAGAGAGCACCCTCTGGGTGGGGTCTTGGGGCCCCTGGGTCCTGGGAAGGACAGCAAGAGGGGGACGGCCTGGGGCAGACCCTGGAGCCCCCCTCCACAGAGTCCTCACTAAGTCTCTCCCACTGCCCACCTGGCACTTCAGGACCAGGTGAGGGGGAGAGTTGGGGAGGGGACAGGGGCTGTCTGAGGTGCAGATCTCTCTGGGTGACCATCCCTACAGCCCCTCCCTTCCTTTCAGCCCATGATTGCTCTGGGGAGGGGACCCTGAGCTGACAGCTCAGCAGACAGGGTCAGGGGCCCTCACCTGAGACCAGGAGCTCCAGGTCATCACTGGGGTGTGACCACACCTGGGAGCTGTTCCTGTAACAGCCATAGCATCTGAACATCCACCTGTGGCTGGGGGTCACAGGACCTGCAGGGAACAGGGCCTGGGACCACCCACTGGAATGTGGCTGTGAGTCCAGGGCCCAGGAGAGCCTGTGATCTCCTTCCTTAGTCAGAATGAACCTGTCAAATCCCTGCCCTGAGCCACACTGGAGGGTCACATTCCTTCCTGAGGGCACTACAGGGCTGGGCAGGGCTGAGAGGCTGGGTTTGCTGTAGAATCCTAGGGGAGGAGGAGACAGTGTGTTAAATGGGCTCACACCTCCCTCATGTCCCCCAGGGCTGGGCTGTGAGAGGGAGACACCCTGAGAGCAGACCGCCTTCCTGAGGGCAGAGCCTGAGGCTGGGACCCCTGAGTGTCCTCTCACCTGTCACCACCAGCTCCAGGGGGTCACTGTGCCCTGACCAGCCAGTGGGGCTGAGGTAGTAACAGCGATATCTCCCTGCATCACGCTCTGTCATGCGTGTGATGGAGAACTTGGCCTTGTCCCCAGGCTTCAGTGACTTCTGTTCTTTCCATGGTGCTGGGCTTCCCTCTTTATAAATTAGGTACTCCTTAGCCTTTCGTGTTCCTTGACAGCAGATGGTCATGGGGCTCCCGCTGGGGATCACAGGGCCTGGCTCAGCCCAGATGGTGGGCTTGGGGAGGGTCTCTGGAAAGAATCAGAGGCTGGGTCACAGGACATTTCCACCCCTGGTCCACAGGTCACAGTCCCAGATGCCCCCCATCTGTCAGACAGATCTGCGCCCCTTCCCCTATTGCCTGGGGGGTGGCCCATGTCCCCTGAGAACAGCGGGACCTGGGACACCTGGGGACAGACTCACCTGCCTGCACTGGGGTCCTGAGGCCCACACTCAGCCCTGGAAGAGAGTCCCTGTGAGAGATTTGCCCTGAACCCTGAGCAGCACCCTCCTCCCCATGAGCCTCCTGAGTCCTGGGTCCTGCATGACCAGGGCTCCCCTCCCCCCTCCCACCTCACCGAGGCAGAGCAGGGCCCTGAGGGTGGCGGTCATGGCGTCTTCTTTCTGTGGCCTCAGCTGAGCAGATGGAGGAGGCCAAGGTTCTAGAAGGATAGAGGGACAGATGCAAGGGTGGTGGTCACTTGGAGGCTGATCCTCCCTGTCATGGGGCTCTGACGTTAGCAGCCTGCAGGCGAGGGCACACCCTCTCTAGCAGCCTGGCTCTCATTTCCATGGTGAAGCAGGAAATAAACTCACAGCCTCCTGAGACGCCTGCAGGTGAGGAGGTGACCCAGGGCACGTCCTTCCCTGTCAGAGCCTCCCCCACGGGGTCTCTTTCCTCCTCAGCCCGTCCATCACCACCTCCCTGTGGTCCTCACCATGGACAGTGCCACCCAGGCCTGGAGACGCCTCAGGAAGACATGGGTCCCTGTGGCCTGCAGAGCTCAGATCAGCAGGGACACACTCACCCTCCAACTGTGCAGCTCAGGGCGATGTCCCTGTGACAGTGAGCACAGAGGGGAAATGCAGGGAAATAAGGGAAGTAAACAGGTCCCTTCTGTGGCCCCAGAATCTGGGTTATCTTTCTATCACATGTTTGTTCATGAACTTCCCTTTTTCTCAGCCACAGACTCCAGCCCCTCCATCCTGGGAACAGCCTCAGGGTCACTTTGCCCCTCAGGGCCCCTCGTTCCTGGAGCAGAGCTGTCCCCCGGGGACCATGGCTTCTCCTAGACAGTAAGAAGCCATGATTTGGTGTAGAGCTTTGATTTGTTGAGAAAACCCCCTTTATTTAAATATTTGTATCCCACCTGCTTCCTGTGTGAACTGAGCAGTAATGTCTTAATCAAGTGTTTTCTTCCATTTTAAAAAAAATATATTTCATTGATTTTACAGAGAGCAAGGGAGAGGGATAGTTAGAAACATCGATGAGAGAGAAACATCGATTGGCTGCCTCCTGCACACTCCCTACTGGGGATGTGCCCACAACCAAGGTACATGCCTGTGACTGGAACCGAACCCAGGACCCTTCAATCCGCAGGCCGACACTCTATCCAATGAGCCAAACCATAGGGCCATTTTTTTCTTTTTTACAAGACAGCATCCACTGTAATTTACTTACTCTCCAATGTGTTTAAATCCTGGAGGGTTACAACAATACATGGATTCTGTGCCCAATGGTCTTAGCAGGACGGTTGCTCTGGAATTTAGCACGAATCATCCTCTGTCCCATGAGCATGGGTTCCCCCTCCCCAGGTGACTGTGGGTTTGTGCGCTTTGCCACCAGGAGTCACTGTGTTGCTCTTTGCTTTGTACACAGAGCACATCTCTTGCCC
>NW_005357444.1:0-7817 GCF_000412655.1 Myotis brandtii | reverse complement strand
AGGGCCGGCCTGAGGCACAGGCAAGCCTCGGATGGTGTCTGCCCAGTTGCCCAGGGCCACCCAAGGCTCAGTTAACCAGGGCCAGAGACTTGCTGCACTGCTGGCAGTGGCAGCAGCAGAGATGTGATGGGGCATCGCCTTCCCCTGATCGCTGGGTCGCCTCCCACCCCTGAGGGCTCCAAGACTGTGAGAGGGGGCAGGCCGGGCTGAGGGACACCCCCCTCCAGTGCATGAATTTTCATGCACCGGGCCTCTAGTGGTATAATATGAGAGATCTTCAGGTAATTTCTGGTTTAATACCCCTAGACTCAGGCAGGTTGATTTGGTTAATTACTGATAACAGATATTTGTTGAGTGCCTCCTATACTGGACACTGGGCAGGCAATAGGAGCACAAAGATGAATAGGAGTGAGGACCTGCTCACACTGAGTTCCCAGTGCAATGAGGGACATAACCTGCAGACTGAGGAGAATTATGCCTTCAGCCTGTAGAGGAGATGTTTGTAGAACTCAGCACTTAGAGAAAATGTGATGTGTCACTGATCATCCTGATGAGCATGTTAGTATCCATGGGCCCCCCGTCTCTCCATAGGTACCATTGCTGTGGAACATATTCCATCTAAAAAGAAATAACCCCTGGAGGGTACATATGTTAAATCTAAATAGGACCATTTCTTTTTGAAATTTTAATTTTGGAACTTAATATAGAGTCTTCTGTTACCAGAACGACCATATCCACCAAAAATCATCATAAAGTCGCTGTAGAATCCCAAAAGGATAATAAGTTCTTACAGAGTTTCCCTAGTTATGGAGAGGAAATCATTAGTAACTTAAGACAGAAATAAAGAAATCATCCAATTAATGTATTCAGAGATGAATCTTAATGTCCAATTATTCTCTTGATTTGACACAACCTAGTAACAACATAACATAGTCAGCAACGTTGTATTAATGTTGGAAGAATTAGAGGGAAGGTAGCCAAGTAGGGGAAGAGAATTATTTTTTTTAATAATTTCTTTTTTTTTCTTTTTCTAATATGCAATAAGCAAGTCTCTTGCTTAAGTCTATCATATTAAAAAATAAAAGTAAACCCACAGAATTAATGTGAACACCATATTATTATGCTGAAAATAAGAATTCAATTATAATTAAAGCTTATAAAATATCATTTAAACAAAGTCTGTCTGTTCTATTAAATATTAACAAATGATTTTCCTATCATTCAACATAGTCTTTTAGTTCAGTTTCATTGATTGATTTAACCAATGTCTGTTTAAACATGTATAATTTCCATATTTTGTAATTGGTCCAATATTAAATGATACACAGAATAAAAAGTTAAAGTTCCAATGTTATCATGTCCATATTCTTGAAGGGATGGAAATCAGGAAGATTTTTTTTAATATTTTAGTACTTTTTATTAAATAACACATAGTATTAGTAGTAAAGAAAAACTGAGACTATACAAAGGTATTACAATACAAATACATACTCATTTCCATCCCCCAATCTTCTAGTTATTCCAAAATTAAAGGTCCTATCTCTGAAATATTAGTAATTTGTAAAATATAATAGCCATAATCAATAGCTGGTTGTATTTTAAGATCATATAACCACATCTCACTTTCCCTCTTTCCATCATTAAAACACTATAAAACAAATAAATGTGTCAAGCAAATAAATTTCAGAATAGGAATACCAGGACTGTTTTAAATTTTTTCAAAGGTAAATTTACATTATCTAGTTATTTCTATATTCGGCAAAGTTTTATTGTTAGAAGATAGTTTTGAACTGCTTTGTTATGTAACTCCTCTTTATGCTCTCTCTTTTTTAAACTTCTATATGATTGTTCCTTTTTCATTGCTAAAGTTTTGAGAAAATATCTAACTGCTTTGCCCTATCAGTTGGGTCAAGGCTGTTGGTTTTTGAAATATGAAGTTTTAATCTGACTATCCAGAGTCACAGGTGTGTTTGAAATGACTGATATATAAGTAAATGTCTAAAATAGTCTGTTTATCCATAGCATTGAGCTTGCAGTATATGCAATAGCCCATTCTAAGCACTGGATTAAATATATAGAATTATAATCTCATCCTAGAGTGCACATGGAATCTAATCTCAAGAACTGTAGAGCCTATTTGAAGAGATACAATGCTTGTAGATGACATAGATATGGCATCAATGTGTGTAATCGATGGACAACAAAAAATGCAAGAATTCATAGGAGAGAAAATTACCACTATAGGCTAATTGTCAAGAAGGTGTTTTGTTTTGTTTTGTTTTGTTTTAGGAAAACAGGGTTTAAACTAGGCATCAGAATATGTGTAAGAGATGGGCACACTTGTTTAAAAAGACAGAATAGTGTGTCCAAAGGCATGAGGATGGCGATCTAGAAGATTGTATAAAGGATAGTGAGTCAGCAATGTGGCTGGAGTACAAATTAATAAATGGGAGTAATGGAAAATATGGTTAGAAAGGCAATTTGGAATTGCATTACAGGAACCTTAGAAAGGCTAGTTAAAGAATTTAGACGTTATGTTTCAGCAGGGTACAGCTAGCAATGATTTTAGATGAGAGATGACATAACAAGAAATGATAGGTTTTTTGTTTGTGTTTTTGTTTGTTTTATTTTTTGTTGTTGTTAATCCTCACTGAGGGTATTTTTTTCATTGATTTTTAGGAAGAGTGGAAGGGAGGGGGAGTGACAGAGAGAGAGAAGCATGAATGTGAGAGAGACATTAATTTATTGCCTCCCACAGGGGCCCCAACCAGGACCTGGTGAATGAGCCTGCAACCCAGGTACTGCCTTTGATGGGGAATCGAACCCCAGAGACCCTTCAGTATGCACATCGATGCTCTAACTGCTGAGCCAAACCGGCAAGGGCAAGAAATTATGTTTTTAAAGATTAGTCTGAGGTTTTCATTTCCTCCTGTCATTCATGTTTTCATTTTTTCAACGAATACTGATTCCAATTTTTGAATATTCAGGCATTGTACTATAAATAGAGGCAAAGATAAGCAAGATAAACTTCCCACCCTCAAGTTGCTTTTATTCCAGAGGCAGAAGTGAAGCAATAAGTGCCATTTATTGTGATATGTAACATGGTGAAGCTCTACGTGAATGCTTTCAATGTCAAGAATAAAGACTTCCAGATAGACTAGTGATCGGGGAAAAATTCCTGGCAGAGCCAGTTCAGGAACTTACACTTGAGGGATCAGTAGGAGTTTATTATGTAAACTTGGATAAGAAGAGGTAACGAAGTCATTTTTAGGCACATGGGAACAATGCACGCAGTCACAAAAACAGAATAGTGGAGTCATCTCTGTATTGCCCGATGCCACGTCACTTTGGCCCATCTGTGATTTCAGCTGCAGCCATGATGATATACATTTCTGTGCAAAGTCACAGCTAGCATCCCACAAGCAGTGCCCACCTCAGAGACTTCTTGGAAGTTCTGGAGGCCAGCTAGCATCTTCACAAACACAGTCTGGAAGTGCTAGGTTGTTACACCCAAAAGCCATCCTTCAACCAGTGGACCAATGGCTCTGACAGTTCTGGACATATTACAGGCTTCTCAGAGGTTTCAAGGAATGAAGCCCTATTGCCCATTGTAGGGACTTCAACGATGCATCCTAACAAAAACCCCTTATCAGCTGGCTGGCATGGCTCAGTGGTTGAGCATGGACCTATAAACCAGGAAGTCACGGTTTGATTCACAGTCAGGGCACATGCCAGGGTTGTAGGCTCAGTCCCCAGTGTGGGTTGTGCAGGAGGCAGCTGGCCAATGATTCTCTCCCATCATTGATGTTTCTATCTCTTTATCCCTCTCCTTTCCTCTCTGAAATCAATAGAAATATATTAAGAAAAAACAAATGCTCTATCTCCCGATTCCTGCTCCCTCATTCTTGTTTCCTTATATAAATACTACCAAAATAAACTCCCTGCCACCAAGTCCTGGCCTCAGACAGCTTTTAATAGGACCCAAATAGAGCAAAAAGTAATTTATTCATGGTGATTGTAGAGCAGTGATGGCGAACCTTTTGAGCTCGGCGTGTCAGCATTTTGAAAAACCCTAACTTAACTCTGGTGCCATGTCACATATAGAAATTTTTTGATATTTGAAACCATAGTAAAACAAATATTTATATTTTTGATATTTATTTTATATATTTAAATGCCATTTAACAAAGAAAAATCAACCAAAAAAATGAGTTCACGTGTCACCTCTGACACACATGTCATAGGTTCGCCATCACTGTTGTAGAGAAACGTGCGTGTGGTAGTGATGAGAGGCATCATGTGGATGGAGAATCGTTGTTCTTGAGACTAGAGTCTCATGTATCATGCTAAAAAAAAATTGAATTTTATCCAAAAGTTATAGGGAATCAATAAATGATTTGAAACAAGATAGTAACATGCTCAAGATTATTTGTTTTGAAAGATCTCTCTGGCAACATGAAAGAAGTAGGAACTGAACATCCTAGACTGAGAACTGAGAGGCTTATTTAGAGACTATACTGTGATCCACACAAAGTATTTTGAGTACTAAACAGGAATTAACTGTAGGGATGGATATGGGAGATAAAAACCATCTGCTTTTATGTGGGACAATGTCTGAGTAGCAATGCCATTCATCCATAAATACAGGAGATACTAATAGGTTGAGGAGAGAGAGGTAGAATGAGTTCAGTGTTTAGCATAAAACTTTCATTAGGATTTTAATCAGTCGTGTGAAATCAGTCCAGGGCCTATCCTTCTTGGCCATAAACCTATAAGGGACAAATATTTATGGAACCTCTGAAGTTCTATGTAATTATGACTTTCTTCAATAAAAGTATCCTCTTGTAATCATTTCAGATATAAAGCAAGGTATTATAATTGAAAACTTTTTAATTTCCCCATACAAGTGGTGGTTCTCAAACATTAAGGAATACCAAAAGCACCTGAAGGGCTTGTTAAAATACAGAATACTGGGCTGCACCCCGCTGTGTACGATTCAGTAGGTCTGGGAAGGGCCTAGAAAATTCGCATTTTTCACAAGTTCTCAGTGCTGCTGATGCTGCTTCTCCAGAAACCCTACTTTGAGAACCACTGCATTAATTAGACCATAAACAACTTGTGGGCCAAAACTATGTTTCACTCATTTCTGCATGCTTAATGTCTACGGTCTAGTAGAATCTCAACAAATGTTTATAGGAATGAGTGAATGACTAAATTATTATATGTGATGGAGCTAAAAATTTTAGCTAATTTGGACTAACTGCCCCGTTCAAGAGTCTTCTTGTTACTCCCACTTATAAGGAAATTAATAAATCAAGAAAATATTAAGTAATTGCTGTCCCATTTGCTGAAAATGGAAAAGCTGAACTCTGTGTTGTCATGGATACAGTCTTCTATTTTCAGTACTGGTCGTGTCCTACTTGTTAATGACTGTTACAGTAACCAATAGGAAAATAACACTTCACTCACCACATTTCATTAAATTTAACACCTCATATTAAGCCTAATGGGACAATAAGAACAAAGTTCTGCTTGCCAATTGTTTACAGAATCCCACCATTTCCCTGCAGTCCGTGACTTACACAGCCTCGATCTTTATGAACAGCTCCCAAAATAAAAAGGAGATAGGAAAATAAAAGCTTTTTTTTTTTGACTTAATAATAATGACCTTGGGCTGGACATATCCTGACATTTAACCAATAGTTGAATTAAAAGACTCTACTGTCTTTGATTCAGGGTCTCTGCTTCTACCATAGATTATTACCTCTCAGGAAATGCCCTTACTCTCCAACATTACAAATTTAATAGGAGAGGAAAAATAACAATATGAATCCTGAGCAACAGGCCCTTCAAATCCATGCGCTTTTCAGTGGTAAATGCAAAATATGGGTGGAGAATAGACAAAATCACTTAGCTTGAGTAAAATTCTCCAGTTTGATTTTGATGCCAATCACAATGAAAGAATCACCTTCATCATTGAAATCTGGGATTGTGTGACTTTATTTCCAAGGAAAATTGAACTGTGAGGATAAAGACCTTCATGCTTCATAGGGAGGGAATAGATTATAAACAAACAGCTCAGGCTCCAGAAGAAGAAAAGAAAAAAAGATAATTAAATACATTAATGATGCACACATCTGAGCAAAAGACCAAAGAAATATTGGAAAATATAACATAATTTAGAAGTCAAGGGAAATAAATGGGAAAGGAGAAAAGGACAGATAACTCAGAGGGACTGAATAAATCTCAGATAGGATATAAAAGACTGGAAACAGATGTTTATATTAAACTGCCAATGGAGTGATGAAACCATACAGATTGTGCTACCAATTTAACTGGAAAAAGCTATGGCGAGCAGACAGAGATTTGAGTTGGGGCTCTATTTTCCACCAGTCAACTAAAAGAGGTGGCTGCTGCCGCTACTGCTAATGATGAATACCATATGCTCGCAAGAGACGTAGCTAGTGAGCTCTGCTGTGTCTGTTGGTATGGGGAGATATGTGTAATTTTCTTTATCTGATACAAAAATTAATGCAACTTCAAATAACTGCTTGCAGAATGCCTGAAGAGCCCATATTGCTTCTCTTTGAGAAAGTCAAGAGTGAGTCATTTAAAAATGTTTTCGTCTTGATTCAATAAGGCAGTTAAAGTAGTTTTACCTGATTGAGCCACGATATTAACCTAGTCGTCTATTTTATTTTTATAGTGGAGAGGAAGCCCACAACAGAATAGCCATGTAGTCAAGTATGATATTTAAAAAAAAATAACAACAAACTCGCTGCTTACAGTCTTCTTCAACTGTGAATACATGTGTCTATACATATAGTATAATAGTTTACTTAGTGTATCAGCAAAGAAAGGATCTAAACCTGGTGTTCTAGCCATAAATGTAGTTACATGCTGAAAAATGGTTCCCTTCAAAAATACTAGAATTGGCAATGTGGGGTTTGTTTGTTCATTTGTTGTTTTCTTTCAGGGAACACTGTGGTCCCAATCCAAGTTTAAAATAAACAGATGGTCAAGGTAGAAGAAAATAAAAGGACAACTCAGGGAAGTGGTGTGCAAGTGACCTTGTTTCCTTTCTGCACCCACCTATAAATGCCTTAATTCTGAGGTGAACACCTAGTTCATCTGATCACTTCAGCAGGAAGAAAAATGAAAGAAAGAAACAAAACCCTGGTTGTCTTGTTTCTTTTGTTTCAAATAAAATGACTGCTGATCTAACCTTTTTATGTCCCCATCACTCTATCGATGTTATATAGACATGGTCTGAGTGTTCTTCCTATATTTTTTTTCTCCAAAACTCATTAAAATATGGAGAGGAGAAAGGGAGAGCCACAGAATAACTTTAAAAAATATTTTGGTAGTCCTCATTAAGACGAATTTAAGGACCTTGGATTTTATTTTATTACGTGGTAATAAAACTCAGCCAGAGGAGAGATGTTCAATCTGGAACTCAAAGGCCAAATACAAGTGCCGCTAACTCATAACCAAGGAGCCTTTGACCGAGTAGACTGGGTGCTGAGGAAGCCTGCTGCCCTAGAAAAAAAACCATCTGAGCTATTTAAGCTACTACCTTTTTATATGCACAGGATCTCTGCCTTACCAGCTAAAGTTTCTTTTACGCCATTCATATGGAAAAGAGGAAAAAATTCTGACAGAATGTGAGCCTCTTAACAAATATCATCAGATAAGTGTCAATATGATATGCTTACTAATCTAGTTCTGTCTTGAAAAAATGAAAGAATTAGAGGGGGCAAGAAGAAAGACAAAGACAAATGCAATATATGTTGGTAAACTGAGGGAAAATGGGGAAA
>NW_005357443.1:0-796 GCF_000412655.1 Myotis brandtii | reverse complement strand
GTTTAATTAGCATGTTATGCTTTTATTATTATAGATAGTACTGAAAATCCTAGCCACAGCATTAGACAAGAAGAAGAAATAAAAGGCATCCAAATAAAGGAGGAGGAAGTAAAACTCTCATTATTTGCAGATGAAATGATATTGTATATATAAAACCCTAAAGACTCCACCAAAAAACTACTAGATTTAATAAATGAATTTGGCAGTGTAGCAGGATACAAAACTAACACCCAAAAGTCTATGGCATTCTTATACACCAATAATGAATTCTCAGAAAGAGAAACAGAACAAATAATCCCATTTACCATTGCAAAAATTAAGATACTTAGAAATAAACTCATCAAGGAGGTAAAAGACTTATACTGAGAAAACTACAGGACTTTGTAAAAAGAGATAAAGATATAAACAAGTTTAAGACTATACCGTGTTCATGGAATGGTAGAATTATCATCATTAAAATGTCCATATTACCCAAAGCAATCTACAGAATCAATGTAATTCCTATTAAAATACCAACAGCATATTTCACAGAGCTAGAACAAATGCTACAAAAATTTATATGGAATAAAAAAAAAAACCCCGAATATCTGCAGCAATCTTGAGAAAGAAAAAAGTTGGAGGGATCACAATACTAGATATCAAGTTATACTACATAGCCACCATAATGAAAACAGCCTGGCACTGGCAGAAGAACAGGCATATAGACCAATGGAACAGAAAAAAGAACTCAGAAATCAACTCAAGCAATTATGCTCAATAAATATTTGGTAAAGGAGGCAAGAGCATACAATGGAGT
>NW_005357442.1:0-802 GCF_000412655.1 Myotis brandtii | reverse complement strand
GATGCAGAAAAAGCATTTGACAAAATCCAACACCTTTATTGATAAATCTCTCAGCAAAGTGGGAATAGAGGGATCATACTTCAACATAACAAAAGCCTTTTATGACAAACCTACAGCCAACATCATACTCAATGGGCAAAAACTAAATCCATTTCCCCTAAGAACAAGAACAAGGCAGGGATGCCCGCTTTCACTACTTCTGTTCGATATAGTAATGGAAGTGCTAGCCATAGTGATCAGACAAGAAGAAGAAATAAAAGGCATCCAAATTGGAAAAGAAGTAAAACTGTCATTATTCACAGATATTATACTGTACACAGAAAACCCCAAAGACTCCACCAAAAAAAAAACTACTAGACTTAATAAATGAATTTGGCAAAGTAGCAGGATACAAAATCAATACCCAGAAATCTATGGCCTTTTTATACACCAATAATGAACTAACAGAAAGAAGAAATTAAAAAAATATCGCATTTACCATTGCACCAAAAACATTAAAATACCTAGGAATAAACTGAACTAAGGAGGTAAAAGACCTGTACTTGGAAAACTGCAGGACATTGAAAAAAGAGATAGAGGAAGACATAAACAAACGGAAGAACATACCATGTTCATGGTTTGGTAGAATCAACATCATTAAAATGTCCATACTACCCAAAGCAATCTGCAAAAGCAATCCCTATTAAAATACCAATGGCATATTTCAAAGACCTAGAACAAACTCTGAAAAGATTCATCTGGAATAAAAAACAAACAAACAAACAAACCGAATAGCCACAGCAATCCTGAGAAAGAAGAACAA
>NW_005357441.1:0-741 GCF_000412655.1 Myotis brandtii | reverse complement strand
AGCACAGTTGACGAATTGAGGGCACACAAGTATCGGATGAAGTGATTGTTGATGCTTGCGATTCCACTGCTTCGAGTTATCAGCAATGCCTGGACCAGACGGTCATGAGTTTGAAAACAGGCACTGACAAAAAAATGATTCATTTCTGAAGGTTCTTTTAAATGTTGAAAACGAACTGCATGTTAATAAACACTGACTTTATGAGCATTCAAAGTGCGTATACGTTTTTTGGGGACACCCTGTATTTACTAAGGTCTCTTGTCAGTTGAATGAAAAAGATGTGAAGCGTCTGTGCTTAACGTAAGTAAGCTCTATTTTCATCGAGGTAGTGGTTGCATCCAAGTCAAGCTGACAAACTGATGGCCCAATAATGTGTTTTCCTTGGCTTGCGTGTCATCGGCACACCCAGGGTAAAATCTACCCGCACACGACTGCCAATACTTAGGATGACGTAGAGATGCCCCATAAAACTGCATTTCCAGATTCTCTTGAAGAAGCAGGAGGTTTGGCAACTCTGGCAGGGCCGTACTTTTTGGAGGAGAGGGGATAACATAGTGGGGCTGAGAAGTGGGCTGCCTCCTGGAGATGGGCCCAAGGTCTTTAGCTCCTCCCCATTCCTAAGAGCTTCCAGCACTGGGGGCAGCCAAGGCCGTCCACACAGCAGCTGGGCCACTGTCTTCTTATTATAAGAGTTAAGAGAAAATATTTCATTTTTTCTGTCATAATGAGATCTTAACTAAT
>NW_005357440.1:0-865 GCF_000412655.1 Myotis brandtii | reverse complement strand
AGACACAGTGAGGGGAAGTCAGTGTGAGTCCAGACACTAACCTCCCTGTGGAGACAGCAGGGCTGGGCTGCAGGGATCATCCATGACACCAGGGGGCGCTCAGGACCCACAGCACAGAGAGCTGCCCCAGGAGCAGGGGCAGAGGGAGGTGGGAGGGAAGGGCTTCCTGTTGGGGCACAGGGATTTCCTCTCAAGCTCTCAGCTGCCTCCAGGGATGGCTCTTCCTTCTCATATTCTCACTGCAGACAACAGTGAAGAAGGGACATTGTGTTTGCAGGTGACATGTTGGCAGTGACGTGGACTCTCCTTCACCAATCTCTGTATTTTCTATTTCTCTTTCTCCACAAGGAGACCATCCTCAGTGCTCTCGTCATCCTGGGTTTGGGAAATGTTCCCCAGCGCAGCCCAGGCCCCTGTGTGCTGAACTCAGGCCCCTGTGTCCACGTTTCCCTCTGACTGGCCCACCTGGGCCACCACAAGGAGGATCATCCCCCAGGACCTCCCACCACAGCTCTCCGTCCTCCCTACCACTCGCTTCCCTCCTGGTCCTCATTCACTCGGATGGATGTGCAAACCCACCCCAATGTCTGGCTTCAATGATCACAAAACCTTTTGTCTGATTTGCTTTGTTTCCTCTGAAGGGGACCCTTGTGGCTACAGGTATGTCCCAGCTCAGGGTAACCCCCATGTCAGCACCCTTAGCTCCCTCGTCCCCACCCTAACCACTCTCAAAGTTCTGTCATATAAGGACACCCACAGGCCCAAGCGATGAGAACCTAGATATTCCTGGGGTCAGGGTCCAGCCATCACAATCCCCTGAGAGTCACAGCCTCCGGGGCCCCTCAGGAACCTGGGGACGGGTTTC
>NW_005357439.1:0-568 GCF_000412655.1 Myotis brandtii | reverse complement strand
ATGTTATATCTTATAGAAAAGCAAAGTTTTTTTTTAAAAAAAAAATCAATTGCATTATAATAAAATCTATAACCATGCCACTTTTAAATTTTCTCATTCAGGTACAGCTGTTACTTTACTCTGATGCATTTGCAGGTATATCTTTAATCCAATCCATGAAAAGGACTCTGACCTATTCTAACTTGTAGGCTTCTAAGGAGGTCATATCTCTGAACTGGATGAAGATTTATAGAACTTCAAGGAATAACTGAATTCAAAAAACTGCTGGCAAGTAATCAGGATAAACAAAAATAACTATGGGACTATATGAATTGAGAATAATTTTCTTATGACTCTGTTTAAAATATTGTAGATTTTTAAATTTTTGTTTCCAAAATATAAGGAGAACTAAAAAGCAGACATTCTGCATTATAGGAACTAATAAATTAGTGACATTCATTTCACAGTACTCCCAGGAGACAAAGATTCAAAGACCATGACAACCCAGAGATTTTTTGTCCATTGGGAAATGCATTCATTAAGGACTCTCTCCAACAGTGTTAAAGGGGCCTTACCTTATCAGGTACCT
>NW_005357438.1:0-815 GCF_000412655.1 Myotis brandtii | reverse complement strand
TTTGGCACCATGCAGGCAATGGGGAAATGAGAATGTCTTCGTTTGGGTCCACCAAACGGAGGGCCCAGCCACGTATATTCTGGGGACAGGAGGAGGAGTCAAGTACAAGAGTCTGAGTACAGTGGCTTATGTGGGAAGGGACAGACACACGCAAGGGAATGGGGAGGTGAGACCCGGAAGGAAAGGCAGACAATCGAGTGTATCACCAGGCCAGTCACCGCTGTGGGCAAAAGGAGCGTAATCGCACTGCGGAAGTTCTGGGAACCAGCACAGAACACGTACCCGAGTTAGCCTACCCAAGGGGGCAGCAGCTGGGTGCACACCCACCAACTCCCACTGTTCATTGCGTGAGGCTGCTCCTCACTGATTGCCTATCACTCTGGCATTCCACAGAGGAAGACACAGACTTGCATCCCAGAGCAAGTCCTTAGATACCTAAACCTAACCCTTACCCCTGCAACTCCTAAGGTCGAAACAAAACAAAAAACAATTCGGGGCCTGGCGGAAGGAAATAGGGCCTACCTGATGGAAGGGGTAAGAGAGTATGGGTGGGAACCAACATGTACATTCCTGTTCTCACGAAGCTCATCATCCAGAGGCAGTGACAGGTATCAATCACTCCACAAGAGGGAAAGCCATACGAATTGCAAGTGCTGTGAAGAACAGGCATGTGGTTCTATGGGTGTACAGAATAGGGAACCTGAATTAGTCTGTCTCCATAGGAGGCTGCCCAGGGTAGTAACCCATGAGCTGGAATGAAGAGCCAAGGGCAGCAGACAGAGCAGTGGTTCTCAACCTGTGGGTTGCCAACCTGT
>NW_005357437.1:0-788 GCF_000412655.1 Myotis brandtii | reverse complement strand
TCATAATGGTAGCAAAATTACAGTTATGAAGTAGCAATGTGTTCTGAGCGCCTGTATAAGAGTGTTGATGTTTTTTGTACCTCTTTGTTGTTGTTCAATTTATTTAAAGAAGAGGCAAGTCCCACTTTGGGAAGCCTAGCTGTGTGTGGTGGGGTTGAAAGCGTGAGAGCGATTGCAAGAACGTCCCAGCAGCTGCCGAGCATTCTTAATCTTGGGGGCTCTTCTTGCTCTCCCTCTCAGGGTTCGGCCACCAGAAACAGCTAGTGAGATTTCTGTTTGTCTGCAGTATAATGTTGACTGTCTATCTTTTAGGGATTTTGGGTTGTTCTTCCCTTGTTTATTGTGAGAATAAGCAAATCATCTTTTCTGTTGAAGAACAGCTTAGACAGCCACCATGTTGGCCACATGGCTTGTTGCTCATCTGGGGGCTGCCATCTTGAAACAGCAAAGGCCAACCCCTCCCTTTGAATTAGCCAATCGGGAAAGACCATGCGCCTGAGCTCCAATCAAGAGCAAGGGACAGGTCACGTGCATTGTTGAGGCACTCTGCTTCAGAAAGGAACTTACAAAGATCCCGAGCCAGGTTCAAAAAGAAAACTTTCAGGTGGGTAGCATGTGTCCAGTCAGGGACACCAGGCAAGCCAAGAGTCATGATTCCCTGTGGGGGTGTCTGCCAGTGATACTCTGGGTATTTGCGTTTCACAGATTGGGAGTTTATGAATTATATTCAATACTCAATACGCTGTTTGAAATAAGCCATGTGCCTCATTTTAAAATCTCACATATTA
>NW_005357436.1:12335-15804 GCF_000412655.1 Myotis brandtii | reverse complement strand
TGACGGCTTAGGCCCGCTCCCAGGCCCCTTGGGGAGCGGGCCTAAGCCACTGTCCGGCCTCCCTTTGTGGGAGGCGACCGGGCTGATCAGGGGAAGGCACCAGCCCCACCACCTTGCTGCTACAGCCACTGCCAGTCACTGCAGCCACCAAGGTGTTTTCATCAACACGGACTCCAGTCCCTTCACCATGAAAAAATGACAACTTTCTTTAGGCATTTTCAAGATGTGTCTTTCATAGGATATGACATTTCTTTATTATTTTTTTTTTTTTTTTTTTAATCCTCACCTGAGGATATGTTTCCATTGATTTTTAGAGAATGTGGAAGAGAAAGGAAAAGACATAGAGAAACATCAAAGTGAGAGGAACACTTTGATTGGTTGCCTCCTGCATGAGCCCTGACTTGGGCCCGGGCCAGGGAGAAGCCTGCAACCTAGGTACATGCCCTTGGTCAGAATTGAACCCAGACCCTGAGGTGGGAAGGCCGAGGCATTATCCACTGAGCCAAACCGGCTAGGGCAGGATATGACATTTCTTAGCCCTCCAGCCGCAGACCTTCCTTTTTTTCTCCAGGAGTGAGGTGGAAAAACCCTAGATCACCGTTTTGGATTCTTATTACCCAAGTTACTAATATTACCAGTGGCATACAGGGATCTTACCCAATGAGCCGTCAGAAAATGTGTTTCCTCTGTAGTTCACACTGATCACCAGCTTGGCCCCTGCACAGGCCTAATGCCTGTGGCCAAGGCATTAGTCCAGGGCAGAAGACCCCAGCTCCCCGCAATTGCCGGCTCCACCCCTGCCCAGGCCTAATGCCTGTGGCTGAGGCGTTAGGCCTGGGCAGGGGACCCCCAGTTCCCATGATTGCCAGCTCCCCCCTTCTCCCCGCCATCGCTCACCATCAAGGATCACTGGCTGGCTCCTCCCCGGCCCAAGCCTAAAGCCTCTGGCCGAGACATTAGGCCTGGGCAGGTGCCCCCTCAGCTCTGATCGTAGGCACCGATCGCCACTGGCACCTATGTATGCAAATTAACCGCCATCTTTGTTGGGTTAATTTGAATACTCATTCGATTGGCTGGTGGGCATATCAGAGGGATGGTCAATTTGCATGTTTGTCTATTATTAGGTAAGATCTATTATAAGAATATATGAAAGGATAGATATAAATATATGTAAAATTATTTCCTCTTTAATCTATAAAAAAGAAATTATAGAAAAATTTCCATATCTTCTGTCAAATACTCAATGACTTCTTTAGCTGAAGTTTCCCGTGGCCACCTTGGACTGTGGCTCCAGCAGGCAGGACCAGATGTAACTGCAGGACAGAGTGGCACCTGTGAGGCCCCAGGAATTTCTACACAGCAAGGTCTGGTGGAGATCAGGGAGCCATGGACACAGGTTCTCTGGAATGACCAGCAGGGAGAGTTCCCCCCCTGCCATTACCCAACTCCTGCCCGGCCTCACCTCTCTTCTTTGCTGAACCGATCTAGGGCCCAGAACCAGGCCTCGAATTCCTCCTCAGGCTCTATTTTGTACTCCTGGGCAGCCTCCTGCAGCAGAACTAATTCTTTTATGATATTTAGCTCCTGGGGCCAGAGGGAAGGAGAGGATGCAGACAAAGCCCGAGTTGGGATGAGGACTGGGGCAGGGACCCGGTCCTGGGTCTTTGCACACAGGGCCACCCTCCTTCCCCCTAATTCCACCGAGGCCCTTCCTGTGCTCAGAGATGGGCATCGACAGCCCTTCCTCCAGGAGGTTATCCTTGATGCCACTCCCTAACCCCAGCCACCAACTGGAGGGGTCTCCCACTTCTGTTATCAAACTCTCCCAATGAGTGGAAGGTGCAGGGGATGGAGCCCAGGAGTGTGCTGGGCAGGGTGCCTCTGATTCTCACTCCCCTCCCCTGCCCCACAGGCTGTGCCACAGCTGCTAACCTTTTCCTTTCTTTCTATGTTGATCTGATTCCCCTAAAAGCAGACAGCCAAAGTCCATCAGAAAGGGCCCCCTGGCTAGGACTGGCCCCCTATGCCCACCCTTCTCATGGTGCACTACCACCAGGTCCCAGGTGGGATGGGAAACAGGAAAAGGCAGGATTTGGATCAAGGGGAGGCTCTGGGCTCCAAAGGAGGGGGTCACGGATGACTATGATGGGCCTGTCGCTCCAGCTCCAAGGGGAGGCTGTGCTGAGAACTCAGGGCTCAGGATGGGGGCTCTCTGTCCCCCAAGGCCAATCCTGGTCACCCCAGTTCAGGCCCCAGGTCACCCACCTCCAGATTATCCTTCTTGCTAATGTCCAGGATCCTCAGGTCTAGTATAAATGTCTCGAGCAGGGGAACACCCTGGGCAAACAGGGTGAGGGTGGGATGAGCCCCTGCTCTCAGGTGCCCCACACGCCCTCTCCTGAAAGCCTCCCACCCTCAGCCTCCTGGCCACCCCAGGGTTCCCACGTGGAGCAGCCCAGGACGTTTAGGGCCTCTACACAATTGTCCCTTCCCTCACTCTCCAGGAACTCCTCCTGATCACCTCCTAGGACCTACATTTGGTAAATCACAGGGTCAGTGGTCCCGGGCCTTCCCCACCCCCATGTCCGTCCTACACTGAGCTCCCCCACGCCCTCCTCTTGGTCATTTCTAAGGGAGGATTTCAGGTTCTGTGGGCACAGGTGGTGGGGCTGCAGGAGGAAGGCCTCCCTCTCTTGACTTGGAGGCCTCCAGCTGGGTGCACAGAGCCCCCTCCTCTGACCCTGGAGGACCCCCAAGACAGGCTCACTCACCTTCTTCTGCAGCCTCTTATCCGATCCTCGGACATAGTGCAGCAGAGTGGCAAACCTGGAGGGCTGTTTCTGTCAGGGTGGAGGACAGGGTCATGGAGGTCATGCTCACCTCACCCCATTCCCTGACCACCTCTGACCTCACACCCTGGCCCTCTGACCCAAGTCAGCTGGTACCAGTGCCACCCCAACTCCAGCATGCTCTGATTCTGGATGCCTCCCAGCTACAACGCTCACTCGGTGTGTGTGACCTTAGGCCTGGGCCTGGCTCCCTGACCCGTTCCCTCCTCTGGAAAGTGGGAGACCTCCACCGAGCTCACAGGTTCTCCTGAGGACTCAGTGTCATTCCTGTCATCATTGTTCTCACCCTCAGCCCTCCAGGTGGCACAGGGCAGGGAGCTCTGCACTGTCCTGTTCTGTCCTGAACTCCTGACCACCCTGGGAAGCCGGCAACATGGGATGGACACCCCTCCATGTCAATCATGAGGAGACTGACTGGCAGCGAGTGCTCTAGGGGTGCAGTGGGAAGTCTCAGGGAGACCACCCCTCTGTCTCTGGTCCAGCCAGTGGGACCTGAGGCCAAGCAGCCCTTTTGTTCCCCTGGCCTGTGGCAATCCCCATCCCTGGGACAGGCAGGAGGCACTCCCCTTGGAGGTGTGGAGAAGACACAAGTGGCAGCAGGGCCCTGGCATCCTGAGGAC
>NW_005357436.1:8643-9855 GCF_000412655.1 Myotis brandtii | reverse complement strand
TAAGCTTCTCCTCCCTTATAAGGTGCTTAGGGGTCCCAGCCCTGCGGTAGTCAGTTGTTGGGCGTGGAGCTGGCTCTGCTGTTGGGATTCGGATCAGAGCTGGTGGTCCAGATGGCTCCAGCATTACCACAGCTGGACCAGGCTCTAGCCCAGGATCAGGCCCTTCCTCTGGCTCTGGAGTGAGCTTGAGCTCTGGAGGTGGTTCTGGAGCAGGTTAAAGAGACAGGTTCACCCACATACCTCACTTCCCCATGCATTTCCACAGACAGGAAGGATGCAAATGCCTTTTAGGGAATTCTGGCCCCTGAAACACCCTGGACCCCTGCCTCACTCCCCCAATCATCTTCCCCGACTGCAGTCCCCTCACCTTCCCACTGTGCCTCAGTGGGCTCTAGATGCACCAGCTCCACCCGAAGACTTCTGACGAGGCCCACCGTGTGTGGGGCAGGTCGGCTGTGCAGCACCAAGTCCTGCCTTATGATGAACCAGGAGGAAAAGAAGGGCTGGCCCAAATATTGTACCTGATCTGGCCAGGTACCCATCACACAGGCGGTGGCCCTGGGGAGAGGCAGGTGGGCAGCAAAGTCAGAGTCCTGGTCTTTCCTTCCACTCTGCCCTCCTATGGCACCTTGTTAGGGACTGAGCCTCTATGCAGGCCCCTCCACATCCAGGGGACAGACACATGCCACCCCCGGCCCCTGTGTGGCTGTCCTGTTGGTAGCAGGTGTGGGATCCAGCAGGTTCAACACGGAGTCTGTGTGAAACTCTTCTTCCCACTGGCAGCTCTCCTGAAGGTCCAGTGCACTGCCCACCCCAGCCCTGCAGGCCCCTGGGCATCTGGGCTGAGGACTGAGACAGACTTGTGAGCAGCCTGCTCACCACAATCCTGTTCTGAGCCCGCCCATGGCGGTCAGGGGAGATGGATGTGGAGAGGGGCAGGCAGAGCGGGGTGGGTCTGTCATGGGGATGGGACTCTGAGGCACAACTCAGCCCAGCCTCCCCTCTGGGTCTCCAAGGCCAGGGACCCCACCCATTGTCCTCTTTGACTCATGTCTCCTTGAAGAGGAGCCACCGGAGCTCAGCCCTCCCCTGGAAATCAGAAGATGTGTAAGATCAGGGTTCTGCCAGGCCCTGCCCTACCTAAGCCCCCACTCTGCTAACACAGGAGACCCAGCTTCTGCACCCACAGACCACTCACTTTGCTAATTGCTC
>NW_005357436.1:0-6431 GCF_000412655.1 Myotis brandtii | reverse complement strand
ACACCACCCAGTGTGGTCCTATATTGTGGCAGCCCAAGCAAGCAACCTAACACAGTCCATTCCGACACACATCAGTGTTCCGGGCAGCACTGCTGACATGGCAGCTAAACTGCATTAGGCCCATGTCCAACAGCACTGAAAGGCTGCATCGCTGGGCGAAGGATCCCAGTTATTGGACCAGGTCTGCAAGGACAGTGGAGATGAGTGCTCCAAAGGATACTGGCAAGGGTAGTTTGAACAACAAAAACAGGCAAACGTGCTTCTGGTCTACTGTGAAGTGAAACAATATTATTTCACCCTAATATTTCCACAAATATGTGAGGATTGTCTTTCTACTCTCCCATGTAACTGGAGGGAGGAGGGGAGGCCCGGATTCCTCTGTCATGGGGCTGAAGCACACCCTAGGGGCCATGGGAGGGCCTCTTAGGGTCCCCAGATTTGAGTCTGGGTTCTGGGCACTGCCAGGTTGTCTCAGGTATGTGGGTATAGAGACCCTCAAGGCCAGTTCTCACCTGAGTCCGGCCCTGGATGGTGTCTGGGGCCTGATGCACCTTCCCCAGGCCGAGGAAGGTCGAGTAGTTGAACCCGTTGACCAGCCCTTCAGGGATGTCCTGGTTGGGGCTCTACAAAGACAGAGCCCAGTACCGGGCCAGGAGGCTTCAGAAACCTTCCACCCCAATCTGCGGCTCTACCCCATGGCAGCCCTGGCAAACTGAGACAGTCTGTTAGGACCCGGTGAGGATGTTCTGGCAGCCCTGCTGAACTAGCAAGAACTAATTCATGTCAAGGCATAACAGTGAAAGCCTGAATCACTGAGGAAAACTATGTCCTTGTTGGGATGATATGGAGATGGGTAAGGCCACAGCAACTGACGGGCTGCACTGCAATGGTTGGCTGTGTTCTGTGGGATGTCAGGTTGTTGAGAAATATATCCAATACTTTAATCCATGCCCATTTTTTTTAAAAAAATACACAGCACTCTTAAGTGGGATGATGTGTAAGGATTAGAGAAAGTCTACAAGGACAGCTGAGCAGGGATTGGTCCACAGGATACTTGGGGCAGGGGATTAAACATTTGAAATGAGAAAAACGCAAAGACAGAAAAAAATGTTTTCTCTATGACTCCAATGAACACATGAAGACTGTTTTTCCACCTATCAGGGACCAGGTCTGGAGTATTAGAGCATCAGATTTTTTTGGGAGTGGGTCTGTGAAAACTTTGAAGCTGCAGATTTGAGTCTGAGTTCTGTTCCCACCCCAGTCACCTCAGGGTCATGAGTGTGGGCCACCTCTCACTTCAGACTGGCACTGGACGGATTTCCTGGCCTGGTCCACTTGTCCTCTGTACCCGTTGCTGACATCAGAGAACCTGTCAACCTGCTGTTCTACGACATCCTGGTTGGAGCTCTGCAAAGACAGAGCCCGGTCCCCAGCCAGGAGGCGTCAAGGGCCTGGGCATTACTGGTGGGGAAGATGCCCACCACCCATTCTGTTCCCCAGATCAGGCAAAGAGAGCCATCTGCAAAGACCTCCAGGCAGGGAGGGAATAAGATGATCCCATGAGGACCCCCAGTTAACAAGTGGGTAGTAAAGTCCATCCCCAACACTCAGCTGTGAGCCATGACCTGGGCAATGATCATGACAGACCCTCCAGGCTTCTGACACCTACCAACCTGCTCCTGCCCAGGACGTGTGTCCTTCATCCCATGCTGTCCCTCACCACCCCCAACAAACACAAAACTGGGATGAGGAGTAAGAAGTGTGGGCCTCCCTAGCTGAGGGCCACGTTAAGGTCTGTCTTGGGAAGGTCTTCCCTGGGATGTCCACCGTAACCCGATGCGTCCTCCTGCCAGGGGCCGAAGGATGTCGGTGGCAGCACTTGCACCAATTTCTACAACAACAAAAACATCTCTCACTCTGGGCTTTCTTCTGCCCAGAGCGTCGGAAGAACAGGAAGCAGCAGAGAGACATCCTAGTCTCCTGAGCCTCTCCACTCAAGTGACCTGGAGAGGCAGTTGTCTCTAGAATGTGGGTACCTGGTTACCACGGTTCCAATTTCTGTTGAGGATCTGTCACAAAGGAAGTGAAGTCACCCTTTCAAGGTTCCATGGCTTGGGCCTTTCCTCCAATCAGAGTTGCCCTAAGCCCCCTCTGGGCTGGTGACCTCTCACCCTCTTCACCCATGTCATCTCCATACCTGTACACCAATATCAAGCACAGCCCTCCCCCTAGCTCCCTGGGAAGGTACCAGGCCCCCTGCTTGGGAGAGAAAGCTGAGTTCACACCTCCTCTTTCTTACTAGTTTGTGTCCTGGGGAAGCCTCTGCGCCTCTCAGGGCTTCCCCGGTTTCCCAAGCTGCCCAGTGAGGATGATGCTAGACACCATTTCCATAGGAAGCCATCAAATGTGGATGAGTTAAGGCCCCTAATATGGTGGGAACGTGTCCCATGAATCTGATGAACAAACGTAGAGGTGGAAGAGTGATAAGAATGAGAGGGACACAGCATGGAACACTAGACAAAACAGGGCCGGGGTCCAGTGTGTCATGTTATGGAAGTCACTGCTCATTTGGCCTCATTTTCAAGTCTGCACCTTTAAGGGTTTCAAATGACAGGAAATTCAGATATGGTCACTGTCTGGCCTAAAACCTCACCGTGGTCTCTTGTTAAACTTAGCCTCGGACAAGTGCCTCATGTGGGTCCATTTGGTGGAAGCCTTCACAGTGGCTTCGAGTGAGTCCAGCCTCCTGGTGGGAACATCTCTGTGTGTCACTGAGTGCTCAGTAACTGGCTTCTGAACAACATAGAGGACAGCCCAGCTGATGGGGTGTCAGGTCCCGTCTATCTCTTTTAGTCTCATTCTTGAGGTCCCTTCCTTCCTCTTGATTTCACTTTCTCTCTGTATCTGTGTCTCTGTCTGTCTGTCTGTCTGTCTGTCATATCTCTGGAACAAGGAGAACAAGCGTTCATGTGTTGAGCTGCCCTATGTAGGGGCCTCATAGGAGAGAACCGAGAAAGTGCCCAGGCCAACAGGCAGGAACTCGGGCTCTCAGTCCAAACTGCATCCTAAGGAACAACAGGCAAATGAGCTTGGGAGGAAATCTGTCCCCAGTCGAGCCTCAGTTGAAACACATCTCCTGCTTCACTGACACCTTGAGGCAGAGTCACCCGGACAAACCATGTCCAGATGCCTGCTCCACAGAACTTGTGTGGTGTTAATATTTGCACTTTAGGGGTGCAAAGATTGAGAGCAGTGTTGCTTGTGCCTCAGTTTCCCCATTGGACACTCAGCAATAATAAAAAGCCTATCCTCTCAGAGGCTATGGAGAGTGTTAAAAAATTAATGTTTCAAAAATGGAGGGAACACTTGGCATATCACAAGGGGGGTGTCTACATGTTCTAAATCCATTTAAACACCCCCTTCCAGTGTCTTTAAATGCCTGAGGGTGGGGACTAGCGCCTGGCCAATGGTAGGAAGCCCTCCATAACAGGATGAATGTAGAATGAGTGCCACTATGGAAGGCCTTGCCCATGTCCCCTCCTGCCCTGGCCTCACATCGCCCTTGTGAAGAGCTGGGTCAGACCATAGATCTGTGGAGTCTGTTCATGGTTTGAGGCCCAAACTTCTCAGGGTCCTGGGACTTCTGGAGGAAGATGGAACCTCCTGGGTGGGGGTGGAGGTGGCCGTCAGGCTCAGCCAAGCCTTCTCCAGGGAAAGGCAGGAGCACTGAGCTGAGGACAGAACCTGCCCCTGCCCTGGGCCTGGAAGCCAAGAAGGGGAGTAGACACTGCCCAGGAGGCTCAGGTGGAACAGGCAGAGCCAGGAGGACACTCTCAGGATCCATGTCACCAGCTGCTCCTGCCGCATGGAAGGTCCTGGGCTGAGGTATTTGAATGGCTCCTTTGGATGTTAGAAATTTAACTTTTGTTTAAAATTGGACATGTGCCCAGTATTGGAACCAGCTGAGTGAAAGTGCAGGGCTGTCTGTAGGGCCAGGGTGAGGCCCTCACCCCCAGGAGCAGCTGGAGGTGTGTTCCCGGCTCCCAGACCTGGATGGGTATGTGGTGCTGGGAACCTGCAGCCCTCCAGGGGCAACCTCAGCCTCCAAGGAAGGAGCCCACAGGGGTGGTGGGCAGGGAGCTGCCAGCCCTCCCCCTCCCTTCCACCTCTCCCCATCCCCCATAACACCACCTGCTCCCACAGTATTAGCCGCAGAAGGAGGGGGATTCTGACACAAGCACATGCATCTTGAGGGCACTGTGCTTGGGAAATGATCCCATCACAGGAGGCCAAATATGGATGATCCCACCTTCATGACATTCTTGTTTCATCATATTCACAGACAAGGGAAGTGGAAGGGTGGCTGCCAGAGGATGGGAGGGAGGCGGGTGGGGAGTTACTGTTTCCATTTTGCAATAAGAAAAGAGTTGTGGAGGTGGGTGGAGGTGGTTGCACAGCAGTGTGAATATACGTCATACCAGGGAACTGTAGACGTAAAAACGACTCAGATGGTCAGTTTTGTGTGACGTGTATTTCACCTCAATTATTTTTACTGAAACTGATGGCCTGGGGCTGCCCAGAAGCTGAGTCACACCAACACCCATCTGGAAGGACACGTCCTCGACATCCCTGGGGGCTGGACTCCGGCAGCAGGTTCTCACCCATTGCCCTCCAAGGGTACGGGAACCTCCCTGGGGTGGCCCCAGGGCCCTGGGCTGAGCTGCATGAGCCTGGGTCTGCACCTGTGCACAGGGCAGAGGGTGGAAGTCCATGAGGGGCCTGGTCAGGGACGGCTAGTTTGGGTGCTAGAGTGGGAGCTGGAGGAAACGCAAAGCCGGCCTCCACCAGCTGCAGGACTCCTGCCCCCAAGAATCACAGATGCAGCCCCAGCTCTCAGGAGAACACGCCTCCTCCCTGGTGGTTCCATGGACGGTGACGCTGGGCTCCCAGCCGAGGCCTTTGGGGAAAAGCCCAGTAAGTGCTTCCTGTCCTGGGCCCCTGCTCCACTTGCTGACCTTCAGGGCCTTGGGTCAGGGAATGGTCAGGCTGTGGGACAGAGACACACCCAGTCAGATCATTCAAATGACAATTCAGCGGCCACTTCTCTCAAGTTTCTAAGTCCACAGGCACCTCGTGCCCACACCCTCCTCACACACACACTGTCACTCAACCCCAAATGGTGGCTCTTGGTAGGACACCCTGGCACCCACCCCACTGATTCTGATCCCATCCAGCCCCATCCAGGAACACATCTGAGGACAGCAGGAGAGCACATGTCCACCGTGGTGGCACCGACACAATGACGGGTTCCCTCACACAGACTGCAGCGCCCATTCTGCTGGAGTTGCTGGCCCTCTGCTCTGTGGGCTGTGCAGCAGCAAGTGGCCACGCTGGGGAGGCCCACGGGTCAAGAAGCTCCCTGTGGCCTCTCGGAGCTGAGGACGCCTGCAGCCGCAGCCACAGGAGATCCACCCTCAGTCCTACACCTGCAGGAAACCGAATTCTGCCCACAACCGGGGTGAGATTGGAAGCATCTCCTTTCCTCCTGGACATTCAGGGGAGACCGCAGTCTCAGCCAAAACCCTGGTCTTGTGAGCCCCAAATCAGTGGGACCGGTTATACCAGGCCCTGCTCCTGACTGCGGAAGCTGTCAGACAGTCACCAATGTGTACTGTCACTATGTTAGTGATAACAGCAAGGAATAACTACGCCACATCCTTTATCAAATCAGGTTCTCTGTCCTTAGTTGACTTGTATAGAAGAACCTTCCTATTGCAGAGGGTGCTCGTTCATAACACAATTTCCTGAAAGTGAAAGTTACCTGTTGCCTTGATGGGAGACAGTTCTCTGGGGTTCTTCTTGGTTCTGCTTGTCTTGCACGGGGCACTGTCCCTTCTTGTTCCCTGGTGTGTAAGGAACAGTTTTGGAGGAGCCTGTCAGCCTCTGGAACAAAGGGCAGGCTTGCTTTCAGCCCTAGATACAGATGATGAGGTCTCCCGTTGAGCCAAGGGCAGGCGTTCTCACTGCCCATTATTAAAGCCATGGGTTTTCTAAGCTCGCAGTTCCTTTTCTGTGATGCCACCCGCTGTGTATGCAGACATCACCTGGCCATGTTCACATCACCCTATGGGATTTGGGGCTCAGAGATCTGACAGAAAAATGGTGATCCTCTGCTGCTGTGTCATAAGTAATAGATTCTCCTTTCTCTCTGACCCAGCAGCTTGATGAAGTCAGCATTCATGGGACTGTGTCAGGGAGGCAGCAGGGTCAGACTCCTCAGAATTCTGAAGAAGCAATGGAGAATGACACATTTATTTGTAAAGGTAGAAATCAAATACTATACAAAGTGACTTCTGAACCTACTGACTAGGTGAGCGAATTCAAGCCTTGCCATTCCTCCCCCTCAGCACACGGTGTCACTCCTTTTCTAC
>NW_005357435.1:0-493 GCF_000412655.1 Myotis brandtii | reverse complement strand
AATATTTTAAAAAATCTTAATGGTTCTAATGGCATTTTAACCCACCCAACGGACCTTTACCTGCCCTCCCCAGCACTCCAGTCAGCCTGGCTCACCCAGCCTTGAGGCAAGAAGGCAGGGATGGTGCTGCACAGGCTGCCAGTGAACAAGCATCTGGTCAGACATCTGAAGAGAACTGCAGTCATCTTAGAATGGAAATGGAGGGTCACATTTGCCTGCTAGGATCAGGCACACAGGAGGGGACTAAACTGTGTGGGAAATAGTGACCGGGTCAGAGCTGCATGACCCCACCATGCTCTCACTCTCCAGCTGCATCCCAGGGGACCATGAATAGTCCACAACAGGAAGCAGCTCCATGGCCTCTGTCAACCCACAGACCCTCTGCAAAGCCCTTGAGCTCACATGGCTGATGTCAGGCTATACATCCCTGACACCCTAATTCCTGCCATGAGGTCGGTTTGGACCTTTTAATTCTACTCTTACAAGAAAGCCA
>NW_005357434.1:5311-5562 GCF_000412655.1 Myotis brandtii | reverse complement strand
AAAATGTGCAAAGGACCTAAATAGACAATTTTTGAAAGAAGACATTCAGAAAGCCAAGAGACATATGGAAACATGCTCAGTCACTAATCATCTGATAGATGCAAATCAAAATAACAAAGAGATACCATCTCACACCTGTCAGAATGGCTATCATCAACAAATGACAAGTGCTGGCGAGGATGTGGAGAAAAAGGAACCCCCATGCACTGCTGGTGGGAATGCAGACTGGTGCAGCCACTGTGGAAAACAGT
>NW_005357434.1:2020-3837 GCF_000412655.1 Myotis brandtii | reverse complement strand
ATTGTAAGAAAATACAATGAATAGCTTTATGCCAACAAAGTGTACTATGGAGTAAGGGCCAAATGAACAAATGGACAAATTTCTAGAAACATAAGGTCTTACAAAACTCAACCAGGAAGAATCAGAAAACCTGAATAGGTCAATTACATCCAAAGAGATTAAAGCAGCAATTTAAAAAACTCCCAGCAAACAAAAGTCCTGGGCGGAAGGGCTTCACAGAAGAGTTATACCAAATATTTAAAGAAGAACTAACACCTATCCTCCTCAAATTATTTCAAAAATTTCAAGAGGAGGAAAGATATCCAAGCTCTTTTTACGAGGCCAGAATTATTCTCATTCCAAAGCCATATGAAAACATTACAAAGAAAGAAAATTACAGGCCACTATTGCTGATGAACATAGATTCTAAAATCCTCAACAAAATATTAGCAAATTGGATCTGGCAATACATTAAATAGGTCATACACCATGACCAAGTGGGTTTTATTCTGGGGATGCAAGGCTGGTACAACATACACAAATCAATAAATGTGATACATCACATAAACAAAATGATGGATGAAAATCAAATGATCATATCAATAGATGCAGAAAATGCATTCAAATCCAGCACCCATTTATGATAAAAACCTCAGCAAAGTGGGAATAAAGGGATCATACCTCACCATAATAAAGGCCATATATGACAAACCTACAGCCAACAATATACTCAATGGCAAAAACTAGAAGAGTTTCCCTTAAGATCAGAAAAAAGACAAAGATGTCCAATTTCACCACTCTTATTCAAGATAGCATTGGAAATCCTAGCCACAGTGATTAGACAAGAAGGGGAAAAAAAGGCATTCAAATTGGAAAGAGGAAGTAAAACTGTCATTATTTGGAGATGAGATGATATTGTCCACAGAACACCCTAAAGATGCTACCAAAAAACTGCTAGACTTAATAACTTAATTCCACAA
Organism: Myotis brandtii; assembly: GCF_000412655.1. Lineage (NCBI taxonomy): Eukaryota > Metazoa > Chordata > Mammalia > Chiroptera > Vespertilionidae > Myotis > Myotis brandtii. Next base: position 2,878 of record NW_005357434.1, on the reverse strand, counting down.
TGTAAAAGGATACAAAATTGACATCCAGAAATCGATCTAAATTTTATACACCAATAATGAACTTCCAGAAAAAGAAACTAAACAAGCAAAAAAACAAAAACAAAAAAAAAAAAACAATGACCCATTGCAACCAAAAAAATAAGGTACCTGGAAATAAACTTAACCAAGGAGGTAAAAGACGTGTACCCAGGAAAATATAGGACAAGGGAAAAAGAAATAGAGGAAGATAAAAACAAGTGAAAGAATATACCATGTTCATGGATTGGAAGAATTTACATTATTTAAATGTCCATAGCACCCAAAGTAATCTACAGATTCAATGTAATCCCTATTAAATTACCAACAGCGTATTTTACAGACCTAGAACAAATATTTCAAATATTTATATGGAACAAAAAGAAGAACAAATAGCCTCAGCAATCTTGAGAAAGAAGAACAAAGTTGTAGGGATTACAATACCAGATATCAAACTATGCTACAAAGCCATTGTAATTAAAACATCCTGGTACTCACACCAGAACAGTCATATAGACCAAAGGAACAGAACAGAGAACCCAGAAATTGACCCATGACATTATGGTCAATTAATATTTTATAAAGGAGGCAAGAGCATACAATGGAGTAAAGATCCTTCAATAAATTGTGTTGGGAAAATTGTAAAGGTACAGGCCAAAAAAATGAAACTAGACTACCAACTTATACCATGCACATTAATAAAGTTAAAATGGATAAAAGACTTACATGTAAGTCACAAAACCATGAAAATACTAGAAGAAAACATTGGCAGTAAAATCTCAGCCATCTCACATAGCAGTTTTTCTCCAATATATCTGCTGGGGCGAGGGGGCTGGGGCGGGG
>NW_005357434.1:0-1986 GCF_000412655.1 Myotis brandtii | reverse complement strand
GGAAACCATAAATAAATGGAACTACATCAAACTAAAAAGCTTCTGCATAGCAAAAGAAACTACCAACAAAATGAAAAGGGAACCAACTGTGTGGGAGAACATATTCATCAATAATGCATCTGATAAGGGCTTAATTTCCAAAATATACAATGAACTCATACAACTCAACACCAGGAAGACAAACACATGGCCAATAGACATATGAAAAAAATGTGCAATGTCACAATCATCAGAGAGATGCAAATTAAAACGACAATGAGGTATCACCTTACACCTGCCAGAATGCCTACCATCAATAAATCAACAAAAAAGTGCTGGCAAAAATGTAGAAAAAGGGAACCCTAGTACACTGTTGGTGGGAATGCAGACTGTGCAGCCACTGTGGAACATAGTGTAGAGTTTCCCTAAAAAATTAAAAATGCAGCTGCCCTGCAATCCCACTTCTGGGAATATATCCTAAGAATCAGGAAACACCAATCAGAAAAAATACATACACTCCTATGCTTATAGCAGCATTATTTACTCCCCCTCCCTTTACTCTTCTCCTCCCAACCTTACCCACCCCCACCCGGGTCTTCACCACCTTATTGCCTATGTCCATGAGCTATGCATTTAGGTACAGAAGCAGAAAAAACACTCTTAAAATGTTATGGTACCACAAAAGACCCCAAATAGCCAAAGAAATTCTTAGAAAGAAAAACAAAAGCGGGAGGCTTCACACTCCCTGACTCTCTGATTTCAAGCTATACTATAAACTATAGCAATTACAGCAGTATGGTTCAGACATATAGACCAATGAAACAGAATCAAGAGCCCGGAAATAAATCCAAGCATATATGATCATCTAATACTTGACAAGAGAGCCAAGTATATTCAATGGAGAAAAGACAGTCTTTTCAATAAATGGTGTTGCGATAATTGCATATTCACATGTAAAAGAGTGAAACTGGACCCCTATGTTATACCATGAACAAACATTAAATTGAGATGGATTAAAGGCTTAAATGTAAGACCTGAAATCATGAAACTCCTAGGAGAAAACAAGAATAAAACTCCTTGACATGGGCCTTGGTAATAACTTTTTGGATATGACCTAAAGCATAAGTAATAACACCAAAAATAAATAAAACTACATCAAACTAAAAAACTGTTGTACAACAACAACAAAAAAGTGAAGATAAAACCTACAGAATGGGAGAAAGCCATTATCTCTACCAAGGCACACATTTGTAAACCATATATCTGATAAGGGGGTTAATATCTAAAACATACAACTCAATAGCAAAACAAGACAAAAACAAACAAATAAACAAAAAAAAACCCACAATTTTTTAAATGGGCAAAGGACCTGAACTGACATTTTTCAAAAATATATATATGAAGACCAACAGGTACATGAAAAGGTGTTCAACATCACTAATTATAAGAAAAGTGCAAATTAAAACTCCATTTTCATCTCATTCCTGTTAATGGCCATCATAAAAAGACAAAAAATAACAAACACTGCAAGGACTTGGAGAAAGGGAAACATTTGTGTTTTGTCGGTAGAATTGTAAACTGGTACAACTAATAGAGAAAACAATATGTAGGGTTTTCAATAAATTAAAAATAGAATTACCTTATGATCCAGTAATTTCACTTCTGGTAATATATCTGAAGGAAATGCAACTACTATGTCAAAGAGATGTCTGAACCACCCGACCCCAACCCCCAACCAGTTCATAGCAGCATTGTTTACAACTAGAGGCCCGGTGCACAGAATTTGTGCACTCGGGGGGTCCCTCAGCCCAGCCTGAGAGGTCGAAGTCTGGGAGCCCTCAGGGAATGTCTCACTGATGGCTTAGGCCATCATAGATTGGAAGCGGGGGGGTGGGGGAGGATGAGCCTAAGCCTTCAGTCAGACATCCTTAGTGCTGCTGCAGAGGTGGGAGAGGCTCCCGCTGCCACCCTTGCACTCGCCAGCTGTGAGCCCAGCTTCTGGCTGAG
>NW_005357433.1:0-204 GCF_000412655.1 Myotis brandtii | reverse complement strand
AGAGGGGAGGGGGAAGAGATCAATCAATGAACTCATAATGTATAGCTTGGAGCTTAGGAGAAGGAGAGAGGCAAGGAAATTCGGGGTTGGGGGGGGGGGGGGGGGGAGGGAGTGGGTAGGAGCAGCCTGGAAGAGGTTAATGGGGGAAAAGGTGTACCTATGCAATCCTTTCAACAATAAAGATTTTAAAGATAATAAAATAAG
>NW_005357432.1:0-296 GCF_000412655.1 Myotis brandtii | reverse complement strand
TAACCTTTGCACTTTAATTGTGATGTATCTTGATGTGGGCCTCCTTGGGTTCATCTTGTTTGAGACTCTCTTTGCTTCTTGGACTTGTATGTCTATTTCCTTCACCAGGTTAGGGAAGTTTTCTGCCATTATTTTTTCAAATAAGTTTTCAGTTTCTTGTTCTCTCTTTTCTCCTTCCGGCACCTCCATGATGCAAATGTTGGTACACTTAGTACACTCGAAATTGTGACTCCTTACATTATCCTCTTGTTTAGGAATATTTTTTCTTTTTGTTCTTCTGATTGGGTGTTTTTTGC
>NW_005357431.1:0-885 GCF_000412655.1 Myotis brandtii | reverse complement strand
GTGTTTATTTAAGCCAAACTGTCCACAATGGCTGGAAACAGATTCTCAATGGTTTTAAATAATGCTCCAGAGAATGGCAGTTTTGCACCTTGGATTATACCTAAGGTTCCCTTTGTCAGCATCCTCACTAGCACTTATTAATTTATTGATGGTAGCCATTATCTCAGATGTGAGGTAATAACTCATTTTGTAGTTTTAATTTGCATCCCTCTGATGATTAGTGAAGCTGAGCATTTTTTCATATAGACTCGTACTTCTTTAACATTTGTGGGTGTAAGATAGTTAACAATTAACATAATAATGAGATTTGTGGTTCTCCATACAGTGGTGCATGTGCTTTGAGGGGTCCAGGAAAAAAAAAGGAAAATTACCTTGACATTCCAACTATATATTATTGTTGCAAAGGACACTAGACAGGCTCAGTTAAAGATTGACTTTGTCAGGCAAAAAGGCCAGCCTAGGTTATGACTAACCACCAAAACTACTCTTTCAGTTTAAAAACGTTTAATTTCAGACCATTCTCTGTGGTTACTTTAGGTCTCTGAATTTGCAAGGCTACCACACAGGCCTTTCCTGAGCTATTCACGTTAGCATGTGGTCCTTTTTGTCCACACCTCTTTGACTGACCACCAGCATCATTTCCAATTAGGATGGTCATTACCATCTTGTGACCTGTGAGATATAAGCTGTCAGGGTCACTTTGTTGAGCTGGAGATAAAGGACAGGAGTCAGGGCATGCTGACATTGTCTGCCTTAGCTGAACTATTAGTGGTGTTCTTCACAGTGCTATGGAAGGTACTTTATTTCTGTAATCTCAGCCTTTTAAGAAGCCAGACTTAGTAGATGTATGTGAAACCACTAAAGTTTATGTAAGCCTAGAGCTAC
>NW_005357430.1:0-899 GCF_000412655.1 Myotis brandtii | reverse complement strand
TTTCTTTTTACTTTTTTAATGTGGTTATGAGGAAATTCAAAATTACATATATGACTGCATTATATTTATATTGGACAGCACTGTTTTAGGTGATTCCCCATTCACTGGAGTCACTCCTTGCCATCTGTGTTTTTCCAGGTGAGACCCCATGCATCATGGAGCAGAGACAAGCCATCCCTACTGTGCCCTGTATGGATTTCTGACTCATAGAATTTGTGAGTAGAACAAAATAGTTGTCATTTTATACCATTAGGCTTTGGGTGGTTGGTTACACAGCATAGATGATGGGAACAACCTTTCATTGGCCAATGGTGGATCACTGGTATAATTTCCTCACACTTCTGCTTTGCTCATGCGTGTGTGTTGTGTTCTTGCAGGTGTTCCACATCACAGGATCAGAGGAGCCCCACGGAGGAAGTAGGGTTATGAAGCTGAAGCAAGACACCTGCAGGTGTAAATCTAAAAGAGTGATGACTGAGCTTGTGGCTGAGGTAAGGGGTAGGGTCAAAAGATATGAATGATACAGTCCATCCCTTGCTTCCCTCCCATATGTTTGTGCCTTTGTTTTGTCAAATCCATTAGAAAGCCTCCTTCAGATGGTTTTATTAGTTCTTTCAGGTTAAATGGAACCCTATACTCGTGCATCATCATTGTCCCCATCCTTCCCAGGAACCTAGCAGAGCCTAATCCAACTTAATCCAGCAAAGCCTAATGTTGCAGGGATGGGAACCACAAATAGATCAAGGGGAATCATGGAGAGAGGGACCAATCCGACATTAATTCCTTGGTTCCTATATGTTCTAGTTACTGGGGACATGGCATTATCTATCAGCTTTTAGTTTAGTGCATATATTGCATTGTGGAGTCTCAATCCTGAAGTTTGTTGTCTTCTTAGCTAA
>NW_005357429.1:0-729 GCF_000412655.1 Myotis brandtii | reverse complement strand
CCCCATAATAATACGGCACAGGGTGGATAAGAGGGCCGGTCCCCCTGCTGTGTCCTCAAACCTGGCATGGGTCTGCCAGCTGGAGGGCTATGGGCTGTCCGAGTGTCTCATCCTCAGTATAAACATTGGGCTGGGTGCTCCTGGTGGCACCAATAGTGGCATCAGGGTGAAGCTCTTTCCAGTAGCCATGTGGGTGATGAATTGTGACATAGGAGCGCCCAGGCAAAAACAACAACAACAGTGTAGTGTAGACCTGGTGAGCGCAGCTGACCAGCCCATGAGGAGCCCTTTCGGGGTCTCCCAGAACCTGTGAGAGCAGCTGGAAGAGGACATCATGATAACAGTGCAGTAACACTCACCATGGGATTACATTGAGTGATGAAGCAAAGAGCTTAGCAGCATGCTTCATAAAGGTGAGCTCTTACTAATAGGCTTGGTTTCTAAGGGAATTTAAAATGATGTCAGCAGCCCCAGCTGGTTTGGCTCAGTGGATAGAGCGTCGGCCTTTGGAACAAAGGGTCCTGGGTTTGATTCCCATCAAGGGCATATACCTTGATTACAGGCTCCTCCTCGGCTCAGGCCCTGGTTGGGGCTCCTGCAGGAGGCAACCAATCGATGCGTTTCTCTCACATTGATGTTTCTCTCTGTCTTTATCTCTTCCTTCCACTCTCTAAAAAAAATAATAATAAGTGAATAAAATAATAATCCTATATAATAAAAGGCTAATAT
>NW_005357428.1:0-534 GCF_000412655.1 Myotis brandtii | reverse complement strand
CCTATATAATAAAAGCCTAATATACAAATTGTCCCCTGTTAAGTCGGAGAGAGCTCAGGATCAGATGCATGCAGAGGTGTGACGAGATAATGGACTCTCCCTGGAATTTCTAACAGATCAGCGTGCCAGACACAGATACCAGCTTCTCCCTGGAATCCACAGGACCCCCACACAGATATTGACTCCTTCCTGAATATCCTGCTGACCCCCTGCGGCTAGACTTCCTCAGCTGAATACCTTGATGATCCCTGCAAAGGAGACTTCCTTAGCTCAGGCCCCCCGCCCCTCACCAAACACCTGTATAAAAAGATGCCCCTCCCTCCCTGGGGGTGCGAATTCACTGGCCCCACCTTTTGGGCTGGTGGGTCTCCCCGAGAACGCAGCATTAAACTCCCCTCCTTCTCTCCTCTTTAATCGTTTGGTTCTCTTTGTTCTCTACGCCGCTTTTCTGGGCCACCTCACAACCCCTAGGGCGGTCGTTCCACAGAGAGTTTGACCAGGAGACCAGAGTTCAACTGCTCACTATGATGTGTG
>NW_005357427.1:0-461 GCF_000412655.1 Myotis brandtii | reverse complement strand
ACCGTCACCTGACCACTTGCAAGATCCTTATCAGATTTGACTGTGCCTGTCGGCACGAGGAGAAATAAGCAACGCCCCTCTTTACTCTGTTTGGCCTCTCACTCCTTATAAAAGCCTCTGCCTCCACTGAGATCTGCAGATAGGGTTTGGGATGAGCTTCCCCCATCTTCTCAGGTTGCCGGCACCTGAATGAACCTCTTTCCTTCCTCACCACCACCTGTATCACGGGACTGGTTTCTGGGGTGTGAGTCAGGAGAACCTTGTTTTTCTGGACACATTCCTAGTACATGGACTCCATGGAAGAGGTGTATCATGGTCATTTTCTTTCTTCTGCAGGTGAGAGGGGGAAGCAGAGACTGGTCACAGAGGAAAGGAGCGAAGAACGGTGTTTTGCCTTTAGAGCAAGTAGAACAGGTACAACAATGATGGATGGGAGGAGGAGGAGGAACGATTGGGGATGG
>NW_005357426.1:10648-18660 GCF_000412655.1 Myotis brandtii | reverse complement strand
AAGCAGGTATCTGGTTTTTTTGGGTTCTATAATCAAATCACTGTTTCAACTCCAGCTCTGAGATCCGGGCCTGCTGAAAGCAGGTTTCTGGGGTTTTGTTTAGCTTCTATATTTGTAACAATGTTACAAACTGCAAGCTCAGAGGCCGGCAGCGGCAGGTGGGGAACATTGGCTTCCTCTGTCACTGGAGCAAGCAAGCCTCATGTTCGCTTCAAGCTGCCTGGCTGCCGGCTGCCATCTTGGCTGGCAGTTAATATGCATATCGCCCTGATTATCCATTGGGAAGGGTAGCGGAGGTACAGCTAATTACCATGTTTCTCTTTTATTAGATAGGATAGTAGAAAATGGTGATAATCCAATTAGTTATGATTTTCTTTGAAAATTAAATTATTTGGTGTAGGAAGAGCTCAGGAGATTTATCTCAGTGCAGTGGCGGATGCAATGGCTTGAGCACACTCCGCCTATACAAGCTTCCTCGGCACACCGGGAAGTGGCAGCGCCCGCCTGAGTAGACCCCCTAGAGCCCCTACATAGTACCCTGATCTTTCCTACTATTGGTTGTCCTATGGATGTTGTAAACTTCTGATTGGTCTGGAATGTTATATATGTTGCTGCACTTACACAATAAACTTAGATCTGCGTCACTGAACCTGGTCTCCGGAGTCAGGCATGCTTCTTTAGGGCTCCATCAGCCTCACCCCCGCGGGACCCCCTGCTTCAATTTGGTAACTTTTGTAGACTTTTAGGCTAGTATCTAATCCTATATAATAAAACCCTAATATGCTAAGTGTTCGGTCATCCAGAGACCTGTCAACTGTCAACTGCTGCAGACACACCCTGGAGCTCTCCTGCGGTCTCTTCTCAGCCAGCTGGCCCTGATTGGGACTGGGCAAGACAGGTCCGGACATGCCCTGGAGCCCTCCCACAGACCCTCCCCGGCCCAATCATGCACTGGTGGGGTCCCTTAGCCTGTCCAGTGCCCTCTTGAAATTCGGGAACCCTCAGGGGGTGAAGGGAGAGCCAGTTTCAGCTCGATCCCACAGGCCACACCCCTCAGGAGGGTGCCAGATGCAGGACTCATGGCTGTTGAGTGTTGCTTCAGCAGCACAAGCCTCTCCCAATTGGGACTGATGGGACGTGAGCCCGCAGCAGGCACAGTGGGGCTGGGGTGAGTGGGAGCAGCAGGTAGGAGCTGCAGGCAGCATTAGATTGCGGGTTTTGGCCCAATCCTGCAGACCACCCAGAGGGGCCCCACCCATGAACAAAATCGTGCACTGGGCCTCTAGTTAGTATATATTAGATAATAAAAGTCATGAGAAATATGATCACGGACTGAATGCTAGGCCACCTGAATTTGTAAAAGGTGGGAGATGAGGAGAAACCAAACAGACTAAGAAGGACAGACTAGGAAGGGCAAGGGGGAAACTGAGTTAGTCTGTTTGAACCCCCTGAAAACTCAAAGTCCTGAAAGATGAATGAAAAAAGAGTTTTTCTTTGGTTCAAATATTGCTGATAGGTTAGGTAAGGCCAGATCTAAAACATTATCCCTAGATTTATTATAGGAGAATAAGTACTAACCTTGAGAAAAACAATTTTGCAGAAGAAATGGGACTAAAAATTATGAGAGTGGGTTCAAGAGTGCATGGAAGGGAAATTAGAATCAGTGAGTGTAGACCTTTTCTTTTTTCAGGCCTTTGTAGCTAAATGGCACAATCTTGGATGATCTCATCATCTTCATGTTTAGCTGTCACTTTCAATCCTTTCATAGTGACTATGAAGCACTTTTGTAATACTTAAAAATTTTTTCATTACATACATGTGGCACTATCTGGTTTAAAACATGCCAGGCTAAGTATTAAAAAAAGAAATTCACAAAATTATACAACTAAAAGATCCCATGAAATGTTGCTAGATATATAATATTATATAACCTGATTATCGTGTTTCTCGTGTTTACTAAGACGACAGGAGGATTTCTTGCTAGATGAAAATCATCCAATCCTAGAATACGTTACATTATTCAAATGTACAAAGCACACTGTAGTTAGTCATCTTAAAATTGTGCAACAGAAATAAAGGGGGAAGCATGCAGGTAATATTCTTACTTTACAAACTGAATTTTTGTCAATTGTGTAATATGATGTCCCTGTTGATAAATTGTGTGTGGTGCATACTGAAATGCATTCTCCTTAAAAAGGAAGGATAAAAGTACGCATGCATACCTTCAAAAAGAATATTCACTACATTAGGAGCACCTTGGTTTATAATGCAAAGGTCAACAAACGAATGCCTGCAGGCCAAATCCAGCCCAGAGCCTGTGTTTGTTAATAAAGTTTTATTGGAACACAGCCAATCCCACTCCTTTACCTAGTGTCTATGACAGATTTCAGAGACCTGATGGTTCATAGAGACTGTATTACAGACTATCTGGCCCTCTACAGAAAAGGTCTGTCTACCCCTCATCTAGCAGATTAGCCTCATGATGTGTTTTAATAGATTTTACTCAATATACCGAAATCCTATATAATAAAAGGCTAATATGCAAATTGACCAAACAGCCAAATGACTAGTCATTATGACATGCACTGACCACCAGGGGGCAGATGCTCAATGCATAAGTCTCCCCCTGGTGGTCAGTTCGCTCCCACAGGGGAGTGCCACTCAGCCAGAAGCATGGCACATGGCTGGTGAGCACAGCGGCGGTGGCAGAAACCTCTCCCGCCTCCGCTGCAGGGCTAAGGATGTCCAACTGATGGCTTAGGCCTGCTCCCCATAGGCGCAGGCCAAGCTGACGGATCCCCCCACCCGAGTGCATGATTTTCATGCACCAGGCCTCTACTTTGTAGATAAGACATGGAACAAACTGCCTTGTGAAATCCCTGGGCTTTCATATTAATTTGAGTGTCCAATATTTGAGCACTCAGGTATTAGGAACAAAACACAAAAAACTAGTAACTAGCAATTTAGATAGAAACAAAGTAGAGTGACAGTGTTGCATATGACTTCCTTTTATACCTGAGCAGATATTAAAAGTATTCTCAAAAAATTTGCTTAAGACATGATATAAACCCAATGCTTTAAATACATTTCAATTGTGAAACAATCATTATACTGTAGACCAGAACTACCTTCATTTTTTTCCAATGGCTGCATACTACATTATTTTGTGGGTATAATAATGCAGTTCCTTATAGATAGGTATTTACACTATCTGCAACTTTTTGGTATGCAATGTTGTAAGAAATATCCTTAGCATACATACATATGTTTGTAGCATTTATATAAATATCCTTAATGCATATGTGTATATTATATATCTTTAACATCTATGTCATATTATATCTATCTATCTATCTATCTATCTATCTATCTATCTATATATATTACAATGTCCTACTGTATGTTTTATATACATAATAATATATAATTAATGTCCTTTGAATGTGTATGTGTGTGTTTATACAAGTCATGTTTTCCTGTAGGATCTAGTTCTGGAAGTGAAGCTATTGGGATAAAGGAATGAAATACTTGAAATTTCAAAACTTGTTCAATTTCCCTTAAAAAAAAGTGCCAATTTCATCTACTGAGAGTGCATGAGAATGCCTTTTCCTCCCACGTGCCAATTCTGGTTTTTATTTTCTTTAATAAAATAATTATCATTAATAGTTCAAAAAATGGTATCTCATTTTTCGTTGATTTGCATCTTTCTGATTACCAAGCAAGGTTCACTCTCTCTAGTAAAAATAAAAAATTTGGTAATCAGGAATATTTGCTCAAGTTGGAATTTGTTTATAAGAAAAGAATAAATACCTACTGTTAAGTACTGCTGTAGGCTTACCTGTCAGACTCTTCATTCTCCATAATAGAAACCTGCTCCTTATCAGTTTGTTCACTGTTGCTCTGCTGACTCAATCCATCACTGTCACTATCATCAGCACCATCGTACATGTTTCTGGATGTTTCCCTTTTACTGACTTTCTGCTCCTTTTTTTCTTCAACCTTTGATGAAAGTTTGATATTAAGGATATTGTTATTACTTTATTAATTAAAATACTTCATTAATTTGATCATTTGAATCTTAGTTTAGTTGCTATGACTTGAATCAATAAAAATATTTCGTATGTTTAATTTTATCATTAAAATTGTTATAAATTCTGCTTCATTTCTTTTTCAATAAAGAAGCAGAATTTTTCAAGTTTTCTCAAAGGGCTTTCTTAATTTTGTGCTGCTATTCACATATCATCTCAAAACGTACCTTAAAACTCAGTTTTCTCACCCCAAATAGCCACAGCAATCTTGAGAAAGAAGCACAAAGTTGGAGGGATCACAATACCAAATATCAAGCTATATTACAAAGCCACTGTTCTCAAAACTGCCACGTGCTGGCACAAGATCAAACATATAGACCAGTGGAACGGAACAGAGGATCCATAAATCAACCCAAGCCATTATGCTCAATGAATATTTGACAAAGGAGGCAAGAGCATACAATGGAGTCAAGGCAGTCTCTTCAATAAATGGTGTTGGGAAAATTGGACAGATACATGCTAGACCTCCACATTATAGCATACACAAAAATAAACTCAAAATGAAAAAAGGAGTTAAACACACAATGGGAAACCTTAAAAATCTTAGAGGAACCCACTGGCAGCAAAATATCAGGCATATGGCATAGCAATATCTTTACCGACACAACTCTTAGAACAATGGAAACTAAGGAGAAAATAAAGAAATGGGACTACATCAAAATAAAAAGCTCTGCACAGCAAAAGAAACCATTAACAAAACAACACGAGAGCCCACTGCATGGGAGAACGTATTTGCCAATGTTATATACGAAAAGGGTTTAATCTCCAAAATTTATAAGGAACTCATACAACTTAACAAAAGGAAAATAAACGAACCAATCAAAAACTGGGCAAAGGACCTAAATAGATACTTTTCAAAAGTGGACATACAGAGGCCAAGAGACATGAAAACATGCTCAAAGTCACTAATTATCTGAGAGATGTAAATCAAAGCAACAACGCGGTAACATCTCACACCTGTCAGAATGGCTACCATCAACAAATCAACAATGACAATTGCTGGTGAAGATGCGGAGAAAAAGAAATCATCTTGCACTGCTGGTGGGAATGCAGACTGGTGCAGCCACTGTGGAAAACAATATGGAGTTTCTGCAAAAAGTTAAAAATGGAACTACCATTTGACTCAGTAATCCCACTTCTAGGAATATATCCCAAGAAATAAGAAACACCAATCAGAAAGGATATATGGCCCTAACCAGTTTGGCTCAGTGGATAGAGCATCAGCCTTTGGAACAAAAGGTCCTGGGTTCAATTCCAATCAAGGGCACGTACCTCAATTGCAGGCTCCTCCCCAGCCTTGGCCCTGGTCTGGGCTTGTGCAGGAGGCAACCAATCAATGTGTTTCTCTCACATTAATGTTTTTTCTTTCTTTCCCTCTCTCTTCCACTCTCCCTAAAAATCAATGGAAAAATATCCTCAAGTAAAAAAAAAGAAAGGATATATGCACCCCTATGATCATAACAGCACAATTTACAATAGCTAAGATTGGGAAACAGCCTAAGTGCCCAGCAGCAGATGAGTGGATTAAAAAACTGTGGCATATCTACGCAATGGATTCCTATATAATAAAGAGCTAATATGCTAATTAGACCAACAGCAGAATGACGGTCTGGACAACCTTCCGGACAAAGGTGGGGCTGTGAGGCCTGAGCCCCTTGCATGAATTCTGTGCATCGGACCTCTAGTTCTATTTATATTTCTATAAAGCCTAAGTGACCAAACCACTAGTTGCTATGATGCGCACTGACCACCAGGGGGAAGACACTCAATGCAGGAGCTGCCCCCTGGTGGTCAGTACACCCCCAGAGCCAACCTCTTGTGGTCCCTCCCTCCTCACCCCCCCATGGGCCTGCCCCCATCGGGGCTGGCCGGCCAACCTCCCGTGTCCCTCTTCTCCACCCCCAGTCGGCCAATCACCCATGTCCCTACCCCACCACCAGTGGCCACGATCGGCCCCTATCTCTGGCTGACCAACCTCCGCAATACAACCCCCCACCACACACACACACAGATGGCCCCAATTGCCCTGATTGGGACTGGGCAAGACAGCTCCAGTCGGCCGGCCAGGCCAAGGGACCCCATTGTGCATGAATTCATGCACCAGGCCTCTAGTGATGCTATAAAAAAGAAGGAACTTTTACCATTTGCAACAGCATAGATGGACCTGGAGAGCATTATGCTAAGTGAAATAAGCCAGTCAGAGAAAGATAAATATCACATGATCTCACTCCTTTCTGGAATATAATGAACAACATAAACTTATGAACAAAAATAGATCTACGGACAGAGAAGCATCGAACAGACAGTACAACCTCAAAGGGAAGGCAGGGGAGGTGTGGGGGGGAAGGTAAGAGAGCAACCAAAGGACTTATATGTATGCATATAAGCATAGCCCATGGCTACAGACAGTAGGGGGGTGAGGGTATGTGCTGGGAGGCTTTGGATGACTGGGGAGTTGTCAATGGGGGAAATAGGAGACATATGTAATACTTTAAACAATTAAGAATTTAAATTTAAAAAACCAACTCAGTTTTCTCTTCTCAGTTTTTTTAGAGACAAATATTAAGTTTATTGCAAATAATATATGTGACCTATATGTTTATCTAACAGGGACAAAGAAATAAAAAGACAAAATATGCAAAATTTGCCCCTTTTGTCTTTCTCACTTGGGTCTTACATTACCCACTAGATTTAGAGGATATGACATTGTGCATCAGTAACAAATAGGAAGATATCCTCTTTTTGCAGGATGCTATTCCTTCCCTCATTGCCTTTTAAAACTAATTTTTCTAAGATCTTTGAGGGTATCAAAAAGTGGTGGTATTCAAAATATATATGAACCAAAGTTTACCATAACACTGGAGGAGAGTAAAATCAATGAATTGTTAGTTAATGTACAATTCTGGAAAATAAGTAATGCTTTCATAATTTCACAAACAATCACTATAAAATCTTATAGCTAGAGGATATACAAGTAGATATCTACTTATGTTAGCCCCATATTTACTGATAACTGAAATGAAACCAAGATTTAATGATCTGTCCAAAGTTCTTAAAGGTGCATTACCTAGCATTTTATGGCACCAAAAGAAAGGATATAATTCTATAATGCTGAATCAGATAAATAAACATAAAATCTCATCAAATTAATCACATAAATTAAGTATAACTTTTGAAAAGTAATTTAATGCCTAGTGTAATGAGAGGTGGCATCCACTTTTTCTTATAAGGAGCATAATATCTCAATCTCTTTCCAACTCAAAACTCAGTTTTCTTCTTTAGAGACAAATATTGAGTTTACTAGAGGCCCGGTACACAAAAATTTGTGCACTCGGGGGTGGGGGGGTCCCTCAGCCCAGCCTGTGCCCTCTCACAGTTTCGGACCCCTTGGGGGATGTCCACCTGCTGGCTTAAGCCTGCTCCCCGGGGGAAGAGGCCTAAGCTGGCAGTCAGACATCCCTCTGGCAGTCTGGGAGCCCTCAGGGGATGTCCACTTGCCAGCAGGGAGCAGACCTAAGCTGCAGTCAGACAACCTTAGCGCTGCTGAGGAGGCGGGATAGGCTCCCGCCACCACCGCTGTGCTGGCAGCCATCAGTCTGGCTTGTGGCTGAACAGAGCTCTCCCTGTGGGAGCGCACTGACCACCAGAGGGCAGCTCCTGCATTGAGCGTCTTCCCCCTGGTGGTCAGTGTGTATCATAGTGACCAGTGATTCCCAGTCATTCTGCTGTTAGGGTCAGTTTGCATATTACCCTTTTACTATATAGGATAGAGGCCTGGTGCATAGGTGGGGGCCAGCTGGTTTGCCCTGAAGGGTGTCCCAGATCAGGGAGAAGGTCCCCTTGGGGTGCCTGGCCAGCCTGGGTGAGGGGGTGAGGGCTGTTTTCAGGCTGGCCACACCCCCTTCAATGTCGGGGTCCCCACTG
>NW_005357426.1:7651-9544 GCF_000412655.1 Myotis brandtii | reverse complement strand
GGGGGTCCCCTTGGGGTGCCTGGCCAGCCTGGGTGAGGGGATGAGGGCTGTTTTCAGGCTGGCCACACCCCCTTCAATGTCGGGGTCCCCACTGTGGTTCCTGGCCAGCCTGGGTGAGGGGCTGATGGCCATTTTCAGGCTGGCCATGCCCCCGGCGACCCAAGCTCTCAGCCTCTCCTTTTTTCTTTATTTTTTCAGCAGGTATCTGGGATTTATTTATCTTCTATAATTGAAACTTTGTAGCCTTGAGTGGAGCCCAGGCCCAGCCAGGGCAGGCTGGAAGCTTGGCTTCCTCCATTGCCGGGAGCAACCCAAGCCTCCTGCTCACTCCAGCTCTGTGGCCGCCAGCTGCCATCTTTGTGACGGAGTGACAGAATGATGGTTAATTTCCATATTACTCTTTTATTAGATACTAGAGGCCCAGCGCATGAAATTCATGAGCAGGTACAGTCCCAAGGTCTGGCCTGTGATCAGGGCCATCTTCCCCAGCTGCCTGCAGCCGGCCCCACCCCTCTCCGCCACCCACTGCCGGTTCCCCATTCACCCTCAGGTGACTGATGGCTGGGGAAGGGACTGAGAGGTCGGCTATTCCCGCCCGCTCGCCAGGCCCTCCCCTGCCGTGGGTGGCCATCAGGCAATTGGAGCCTGCTGGCCAGGGAAAGAGACCAAGAGGTGGTCAGTGTGCCTCATAGTGACTGGTCCAGAGGTCATTCTGGTTGTTCTGCTGTTAGGGTCAATTTGTATTTTACCCTTTTATTATATGGGAGGATTGCAAATAATTTATGTGACCTATCTATATATATAAAAGCCTAAGTGACCAAATGACTGAATGACTGAACGACCAGTCAACTGGTCACTATGATGTGCACTGACCAACAGGAGGCAGACACTCAATGCAGGAACTTCCCCTTGCTGGTCAGTATGCTCCCACAGCCAACCTCCCATGACTGGCCAACCTCCTGCGGCCCCTCCCATGCCAGCCAACCTCTCACATCCCTCCCTGGCCCTCATCATGCACTGGTGGGGTCCTTCGGCCTGGCCTCTCAAAATCCGGGACCCCTCAAGAGATCTCGGAGATCTGGCTTCAGCCTGATCCTGCAGGCCAGGCCAAGAGACCCCATTGGTGCACGAATTCATGTACTGGGTTTCTAGTATGATAATAACATACATGTCAAAATGATAACTGCTCAAAGTGGGAATAGAGGGATCATACCACAACATAATAAAAGCCTTATATGACAAACCTACAGCCAAGATCATATTCAATGGGCAAAAACTAAATACATTTCCCCTAAGAACAGGAACAAGACAGGGATGCCCGCTTTCACCACTCCTGTTCGACATAGTACTGGAAGTACTAGCCATAGCGATCAGACAAGAAGAAATAAAAGGCACCCAAATTGGAAAAAAAGAACTAAAATTGTCATTATTCGCAGATGACATAATGTTTTACATAGAAAAAAACCCTAAAAACTCCATCAAATAACTATTACACTTAATAAACGATTTCAGCAATATAGCAAGATACAAAATTAATGCCAAGAAATCTATGGCATTTTTATACACCAATAGTGAATTTTCAAAAAAAGAGATTAAAAAAAGAATCTCATTTACCATTGCACTAAAAAAATTAAGATACCTAGGAATAAACTTTACTAAGGAGGTAAAAGACCTGTACTCAGAAAACTACAGGACACTGAAAAAGTGATAGAGGAAGACATAAACAGATGGAAGAACATACCATGTTCTTGGATTGGTAGAAACAACATTAAAATGTCCATACTACTCAAAGCAATCTATAGATTCAATGCACCCCCGCCCCCTTAAAATACCAACAGCATATTTCACAGAACTAGAACAAACTCTCCAAAATTTCATCTGGAATAAAAAAAG
>NW_005357426.1:3790-6624 GCF_000412655.1 Myotis brandtii | reverse complement strand
GTGCAGGAGGCAGCTGATCGATGTTTCTCTCTCATCGATGTTCCTGACTCTCTATCCCTCTCCCTTCCTCTCTGTGAAAAATCAATAAAATACATTTTAAAAAAAGAAACTAGAAACACCAATTAGAAAGGATATATGTACCCCTACGTTCATAGCAGCACAGTTTACAATAGTTAAGATTTGGAAACGGCCTAAGTGCTCATCAGCAGATGAGTGGATTAAAAAACTGGTACATCTACACAATGGAATACTATGCTGCTGTAAAAAGGAAGGAACTCCTACCATTTGGAACCTCATGAATGGAGCTGGAGAACATTATGATAAGTGAAATAAGTCAGACAGAGAAAGATAAATATCACATGATCTCACTCATTTGTGGATTATTATGAACAACATAAACTGATGAACAAAAACAGACCCAGAGACAGAGAGGCATTGACCAGATGCTCAAACCTCAGAGGGAAGGTATGGGAGGGTGGGAATAAAGGGGAGAGATCTATCAAAGGACTTGTATGCATGCATACAAGCATAACCAATGGACACAGACACCAGGGGGGTGAGGGCATGAGCGTTGGGGGGGCAGGGAATGGAGGAATAAGGACATATATGTAATACCTTAATCAATAAAGAAAAATAAATAATATTTTTTAAAAATAATAACTGCTATGCTTTTATTTTTGGAAGGTATTCTATGGTTGGTATTCTATGGTTTTATATATTTTAATCTTTCCATTACAATTCACATTCAACATTATTTGTATTAGTTTTAGTTGTGCAGCAAATAGTTAGACAACCAGATACTTTACAAAGTAATCCTCCTGATATTTCAATACTCATCTGACACCATTCATGCTTATTACAATATGATTGACTATATTCTCTATGCTGTACTTGGCATCCCTGTGACTATTCTGTAACTACCAATTTGTACTTGTTGATCTCTTTACTTTTGACCCAGTCCACCGACCTCCTTCCCACTGGCATCCTTCAGTCAGATCTCTGTTACCTATGAGTCTGTTTTAAATTTATTAGATCATCTATTCTACTTTTTACATTCCACATATACTAGTAAGTGAAATCAGATGGAACTTTGCTGGAGACCAAGATCAACAGTAATTGATATAAATGTGAGGAGTCTGGCAGAAGGCTGACCAGGACTTCTTTTGACATTCATAGGATGAATATCTACATTTTGTTACCTGCTGCTGACTCAATGGCCTAAAGCAAAATTCCCCCAAACCTGACAATCTTACTGTTTAATAAACAATTACCATTGATATGTCTGTTTGCATTCCTAAAGGCAATTGTGTATTCTAGCTAATAAAAGCAGCTGGGAAAGGAGCAACAGGGAGAACTTGACTGCTATGGTTAAGTTGTCCTCTGGTTCCCCTGGAATTTTTTTTTTATTTCATCTTGTGTATCATTTGTGCGTCAGCTCTTCCTCCAAGCCTTTGAACCCTCGAAAGCCACACTGGCTGTGGACACTCGCAGAACTTATCTTTCTCTGTCTGATTTATTTCACTTAGCATAATACCTTCTAGGCCTATCCATGCTGTCACAATGCTAAGGTTTTGTTTTTTTATGGCAGTATCATACTTTATTAAACAACATAAAGGTTTGACTCAACAAACACGTCTGAGAGTGGTGATAACAAATATACATGAAAGTATATATGTTTGTTATTAAAATATCTCAATAATATTCCAATGATTAGGTACAGTGCAGGTGGGTACTTCAAATTTGGGGGGACTGTGATGCAAAGTATATGAATAACCACTATGCTGTCCATGTGAAACTAATAAAAATAATATTGAACATAAACAATAACTAAAAAGTAAAATAAAATAAAAATATCTTGAAGTGATCATATTGGAATTCTAAGTTCCAAGGTTTTCAGTAAACCATAGAAGATTGCACACACTATAGCACAAAAATAGATGAGTTTAGCTGGGGCTATTTGTTTATATCCCTTCTCTCAGTCATAACTTCCTTCCATTTTATTGTTTCTGGGATGCAATTTATGGGTGTTTTTTAAGTTGATTTTAAAGAGAGCAGAAGGGAGAGGGATAGAAACATCGATGAGAGATAAACATTGATTGGTTGCCTCGTGCACACCCCCTACTGCAAATCCAGCTATAACACAGGCATGTGCCCTGACCCTGAATCCAGACAGGAACCTCTTGGTTCATGGGTCAATGCTCAACTGCTGAGTCACACCAGCCAGGCTATGGGATATAATTTATATTTAAGCCAATGGACTTAAAACAAAACAAAACTCTAGTGCTTATTACATTTTTTTTCAGAAATCTCCTTTATACTTTCACTGGTTCAGAAGGTCACATGTACATAGCTAACTTAGTTTCCCAATTCATAAGGAAGACTAACAGAGAGACATAATTAAAAAACAAACTTGAGAATGTTTTCCTAAACTATTATTTAGTTGATAGAATCTACTTAAATATACAATTACATATTTAGACAAACTCATTTTATACACAAACTTTTTTTAGAAGTGGAAAATGAGAATGGATCAGAGAATTGGTAAAGAGAACAAAAGCAAGTGAAATTATACCTCTTTTTGAAGTTGAACTTTCTCTTTTTTCCAAGCCAGGCTCTCTACTTTTACCATGTCTATGTCATTCTTAAGCCTTTGTATATCTTGCTGTAGTTCTTCATTTACATACTAGAGGCCTGGTGCAAGAAAATCATGCATGGGGAGGGGGGTCCCTCAGCCCGACCTGCAACCTCTCACAATCTGGGACCCCTCAGGAGATGTCTGACTGCCTCATTGCCCCTAACCATTCTGCCTGCCTGCCTGATTGCCCCTAACCACT
>NW_005357426.1:0-322 GCF_000412655.1 Myotis brandtii | reverse complement strand
ACAGACTCCTGAAACAAGGGTGGGAGCCCAGCATGTGGTTGAGACCACATGCTCCTCAGGGGGACCATTGCCCTGAGACATGCCTCTCAGCCACCACAAGTGGATGTGGGGCCAGCCCTTTTGGAATCTCTGTCCTTCCTGCCAGTGTAGCTGAGGCTTCTTCTGTAGATCTTGGGTATAAGACTAATGTTCAGCTAGTCTTCAGGTTGGTAGTTATATAATTTAGTTGTCGTTCCAATTTGGCCCAGGGAGGAGGTGAGTGTGACTTTCACCTCTTTTGCCTCTATCTTGGAGCACCCCTAACAAATTCTGCACTTTAGGG